>NW_026549569.1:0-2408 GCF_027596085.1 Anoplopoma fimbria | reverse complement strand
GCTGCACGGTGGTGTAGTGGTTAGCACTGTCGCCTCACAGCAAGAGGGGCCCGGGTTCAATTCCCGGGCCAGACAACCTTCTGTGTGGAGTTTGCATGTTCTCCCGTGTCAGCGTGGGTTCTCTTCGGGTTCTCCGGCTTCCTCCCACAGTCCAAAGACATGCAGCTTAGGTTAATTGAAGACTCTAAATTACCCGTGGGTGTGGATGTGAGTGTGAATGGTTGTCTGTCTCTATATGTCAGCCTGCGACAGACTGGCGACCTGTCCAGGGTGTACCCTGCCTTCGCCCATTGACAGCTGAGATCGGCTCCAGCACCCCGACCCTTAACTGGATAAGCGGTTATGGAAGATGGATGGATGGAAGTCTGCATCTAGTGTTGATATTTGTATGGTATTTTGCATGGATGCTCACTGTTGCATTCTGAGACATAACATTTAAGATGACTTAACTTAATTTATCACTTACAGCTGTGCTAGGGATGCTAATTTAAAAACAAAAGAAATCTGATCAACAGCTGACCCTTGTTCACGGACCATTACCCGTTAACCAACAAGATCAGTGCCTTGCATGCAGGACTGCTATTGTTGTTCCTTACAAGTGCCTCAGCTGCAACGGAAAACCGACAAACGGATCGAAATTCATCATTTACCTCCAGCTGCAGTTTATGGGGAAAACAGGCAACTGTCCCCAGTTCACTGCGTCCTGGGGGTTAGCAACCATGGTGTTGCATGCATTGTCTTTGACACATGCAGCCACTTTAGTCTCCACTGCATCAATAAGTTTAGCTGAGAGCTTGTCAGCTGTCAGCAGGGGCGTGCACAGGGGTTGCTCAGGTTGCTTGGGCAACTGCCCATATGCCCTCCTCGACTCAGGTTGCCCTTCCCTTTTTTTTAAATAATTTAATGGATGCAGAATTCCATGTAGGCCTAGATAAAAAAAATCGCCACTCGAAACATTTCATAAAGTAAGCGTAGCCTCATTCAATTCCGTTCGGGCACTGAGAGTGAAAGTCAGTAGGGGGAGGGCAAACTCTGCCGCGCGGCAACAGCCGCTTTTGCCGCCCCCTCTGCCGCCCTTCCCTCATTGAAATGAATGAAGGCGGCGAGTTGCCGCGCGGCGTGTGAAAGCTGCTTTACGTAGCTGCAGCGCTGCACGCGACCGGAACACCGGCAGCACCTGTGAGACGAGTCAGACGACTGCCTTGATGTTGTCGGAAAAGGTGAATTTGAGATGTATAACAAACAAACAATCATCATCACGTTTTATGAAATGAATTACAATCTTCATAAATCCAGGCTCAGTTTGCCACGTAACGTTTAGCCTAAATAATCAGACAGCTAGCTAGCTTGCAGACAAGCAGCCCGTTATCACATCGCAAACTAAGCTACATGTCTGCTGATAGTTAGTTTCTAACATTTCGTTTTAACAAGAAGAATAAATGATGGAAGTAATGCATCACATGAATTCTTTCATTCAAAATGGTTCATGCCTAAATCTTATCACTATTTTGGGTATTGTTTGTTATTGTTAAGTGAAGCCGAAATGCCCAGTGAAAAGAGGAGGATTCAGGAGAGAGAGACAACTGAAGGAGGCAGCAAAGAGGAGCACATCACTACAGGGTTGGCTACGAAAAATCCAAACAGCAGGTGGGGCAGAGACTTTGCATAGTGATAATAAATTATACTGTGTAGGCTAATTGATAAATTAATCAGACTCATATTTTAGCCTACTAATGGCAATTTTTCATAATTACATTACATTTAAGATGAGGAGCAGCCACAAGCCTCCAGACACTCGGAAAATGTGGACCAGGAGGAGGCACATAGGGCAGGTAGGCCCTAAGTGCTGATCACCATATAGGCTAGTCTTCCAGTGCTGATCACCAAGAGGACAGTCAAGTATGAAATATTCTGCTCATCATATTCCCCACACTGTTCAAACTCATTAAAATATATGCCATCTACCTGTCTCCACTGCAACGGTAGAACGTTCTTTCAAAGCTGAAGCTGGTAAAAACAAGGCTCAAATCAGTGTGGTCAAGAGCGGCTGTCTGACCTCCTCCTGCTGTCCATAGAGAAGGACATACCAATCGATAAAGAAGAGGTTCTGAAGATTTTTATTGAAATGGCCCCTACTAAATGGCGGCTTCTCCTTTGAAGCTTTGCATTTTTAATATGTCAATTTGGAGAAAGTTATCAGTGACTTGATAGGATGTTGTTTAATTATGTTTGTGTTCATGTTATGTTCTTCTTCTTCAAGTCATGTTTTTCTGCATTGTCGTTAGTAGTAGTTATTTCAGTGTTTTACTTATTTGTATTAATATATTAATAAAGACCCTGTTATTCTCAGTCCTTCATATGGGTGCCCTTTTTTCAGGTCAGAGCAACTGCCCCTCAAAATTCCTGTG
>NW_026549568.1:0-4258 GCF_027596085.1 Anoplopoma fimbria | reverse complement strand
TGCAAACTCATCAGGGATGAAAAAGGTGACAAGGACCCAAACCCCCTCGCGGAATGAATATATATATATATATATACACATACACATACACATATATATATATTGCATATGCTTCAATGTTATTCCAGTAAAACACAAATAAGTTGCGGCTATTTAGCTTGGATGGTTATCAACTTTCACAACCCCTTTAACTCGTCCTTGATTCTTTTCCGAACAAGGGAATGAGAAATGAAGCCAGTTCTTTGTTTTTACTTCTGTATTAGAATTTGACATGGGTAACTCACAGAATAAACATTTGAAATACTTCCTACTTAACTCCCTTCCCATTTGGCTCCCCCACCCCAACCCAGCATCCACAGAAACACAACCAAATATTTAAATAAACCTTTGATACTCATTGAAAGACAAACTGCTTTGAAAATATTTGGAACCTCAAGAATAGATTTGACTCTTTTGGACCAGACGTGAATAAATATTAGCAAGGGGAGGTAGGGGGCTTCTCACCCCTCATTCGCTAACATTACATCGATATCAGAGTAAGCCTTTGCTCCGTTGATTTTCCATTATTTATTTTAGGTTTTTTTTTTTAATGTGAAGGTATGGTAGGTACATTTAACGTTGTTTTCTCGCTTAGATTTTTCAAAGGTTCCTGAGAAATAGACACTGTACTATCCGATAACACCGTTATTGTAACCAGCAAAAATGGTTGTGATTTGCGATGCGTATGTCAGCGAACTGTCTGACATTAGCACGTTAGCCTACGTTAGAAAGCCTGACGTTTTTGAAGCGTACCAACGTCACTCCTGTCTAGTACGGCATCAAGGCAGCTACAGACCCGAAGATGACATGATTACACGGGTTGGCCAAACGAACAAGCTTGGAATAAATATTTATGACAGCTTGCGTTCGCCGATTACTTGGACGCCCCCCCGAAATATTTTTATTGCAGATCTCCATGAATCACACAAATGACCTTTTTCGAACAAAAACGGCGAATTTCGCCGAAAGGTGACAAGTTTGCATCCCGTTAGATTTTTACACTCCTGTTTCCAACCAACAATCAATGTTGATTTCTATTAACTACGATCATAATCTTTCCCTCACCAAATCGTTTATGTGCCTAAACCTAATCAAATGTCACCGAACACAGCGAGGAAGAGGTGCACTGTGCTGAGTGGTGGAAGGGGGAGTCATTTGTCACAAGGAGTAATGGCAAAAGAAGAGGAGAGGAGCAGGGAGGAGAAGTGAGATGAGGAGTGGAGAGTAACCTTGTTTTAATTTGAAGATTTAAACTTAAAATCTGGAAACTACCCCTACGAAATCTATCCGCAACTTTTTGGGTGTACATTCTGCGCCTTTTACATCTGGCCTATAATATACGTAATGAAGGTGTGGTGTAATTGTTCTTTCACTGTGGTTTCACCTAAGCGTTAAATATCTGTAGGTTAATTTATTCAACAACAGCTATTTATCCAACATCTCAAGTTCTGCAATATAAATTCTGAATTCTGAAACAGTGTGTCTTCAAAAAGATAATTTGAGGGAAAAACAATAAAGTGGGTTAAATGAAAGGTGCTATATATGAGATTGGGAGCATTTCTTTGGCCTCTCAACGGCTTGCAGCTAACGGTACTATTAGCGCTAACAGTGCAAACTACGGTAAAAGTGCTGACAGAGCTAACAGTGGGAAACCTGAGTGTCTAAGCTACCACTTTTTTCTTGGGATAAGAAACTACATCCAAATTATTACAGCCACAAACAATCGGCAATTATACAAACACTCATCCAATATTATTATCATTATTATTATTATTGAGGCCCATATTGAATTCTTAACTCTTAATACTTAAATACTAGCCTTAAAGTGCAAAACAATCATCTTTAATGTATCCCAACTAAGATTAGATAAGATGACCTACAAGATATGTTTAACTGTGCAACAAACGGTATTATATGAGACAGATCAGCGGTGACTAACACAAAGGACCTCAGGACACAAAACAGTACTTCAACATGAAATACAAAATGCTGGTTCCTGAGGACAATATCACAAAGAATCTGTGGCTCACTGGCCTCATAAGAGATGACTACTATTCTGTTTTATTACTATTCTATTGCTGTTATCCGGACTGCTAAACACAGCTACACTTGTGTTGATGCCATGTGTAGAAATATTTTTACTGAATTAAAAGCATTTAAACTGCCCACGATGGTTTAACCATTATTGATACATTTAACATTTAATGACAAGAATTAAGGGAATGATCCTCAGAGTCAGAGGGCACAGGGCAGAGACGTTTACAGTTTGCCACCATTATGGAACAGCCATCTAAAGTTTAATGACAACATGTCACCTTCTTGAGAAATCAATAGCAATATGTCACAATTTTGCTCTGTACATGTCCAAACACTGACTTCCAGACAAGGTAAACATGTCAGGAAATGAGGCATGTTGTCTCACCAGCTTGAAGACGCCGGGTCAATAACCAGGTGTGTGTTTGTAATGGAAGGTCTTCAAATCTTGAGAGCTTAATGATTGCAGGTTAAAGAAACAAGGTGATGGAGCTGATGACAACCAGACAGCTAGTCCTTAAGGATCCATCGCGTGAGGAAGCTTTTGAGACCATAATTAGCCCGTAAATGAGAATTGATTCCCCTCTGCCAGCTGGTTGAGTGAATGTGTACAAATATTTGGAGAGTATGCATGATTGGCTTTTGTATAATGCCTTCATATTTGCAGTAAGTCTCATTGGACACTGGTTTTAAATACCAACTGACTTCATAAAAATGGCAGCTGCTGTAAAGCCATGCAAATTGTCTCTTTCCTCGATGGCAGCGCTCCACCTTTGCACTAGTAACAGAAAACTGGAAGTGCTCAAGGGAATCCAGATTGGTGAAAATGTAAACAAATGCATGGGACAAGTGGGACCATCTGGTGTTAGATCATTAGAAATGTATACTGGAGCTTAAGCAATCAAGAAGCAACGGGTCTGAATGTGTTTCAAACAGCATAAAAGATCTGAGTAGATGAACCGCCGCGTCCTTTTGCACCAGGAGTCACAAGGAATCTATTCAGCTATTCACACCTGGCCAAGTTGAAAATGCTTCTTATTTTAGCAATTGTTAGCTGGCTGAAAGATTTCACCTTGCACAGCAGTTGGATTCTCGCTATGCTACAAGATTACATGAGAATCACGGGATCATGTCACGCTAAAAACATACCTTGTCAGACTTCAAGTAATGCATTTGTGCCCTGTAAGCCAAAGCACGGACCAATCTAAGTCCTGTGAGGAGCTACTGGCAGCTTTTGAGGTGGCTTAGTTATGTGTGTGACGATACGGAGAGGGGACTGTTCGTGCTAAACAACAATGGATTTTTGCTGCAATAGTATCAGTTATATCACAACTGGAGAGTGTTTGTTCATTGAAAGAAGAGCAACGAACGGCACTGGAGCCTTTTTCTCGATATAAGATGTTTTCACTCATCTCCTGACTGGCTTCGGCAAAGGGTTTAACTGACAGATGGTTCATTCAATCATCTGCCAATTATTTTTTGTGAAGTGCCTGCCCTTTTTTGAAACAATTTTGCAATGACAGCTCCTTAGTTGATTTTGTGAAAACCATCTGGAGGGTCAGTTTAGAAAAATAGTTATAGTTATAGTAATGTAGTAGAAGAGAAAAGAGCGCCAAAGTATGTGTAGGGACTAGGTTGTGGTGGATGAATGGGTCAAACTGACAGCTTACATGAGGAGACTGGGGTTTGAGTCCTTTGATGGGCCTTTTTTACACTTTTTATAATTGGTCAGTTATTTTTTTTTCCAGACTTTTTTGTTTGCTTTATTTAGGAAAAAATATATATTCAAATACAGTGTCGAATTTGGGCCCAGATCGGGTGCAAATAGTATTGTTGGGTTCTGACTTCTGGGTGCAAATAGCATATGCTGTTGTTTTACCTCATCTCATCTTTGCCTGTTGGCATACAAACAGAAAATATCAACCATCCCAGTCACTGAAACCATTTCATTTATTTGTCAGCTTCTTTTTACATCAATCTGATTTGAAATAGGAAAGCAAACCCCATACTTGTTTTTCTTGGTACATCGCTAAAAAACGAGATTGAGAAGTGAATGTTAAGAAATGATTCTCAAGCTAATCAAAGCTCTACTCCTGGCATGGATCCACAGCTTTAAAAATAAAATGTTAAATAATGTCTCTGGAGCAAGTCTTAAATGTATTTCAAGGCATTAGGTGAGATGAAT
>NW_026549567.1:0-292 GCF_027596085.1 Anoplopoma fimbria | reverse complement strand
CTTGGATGGGAGACCGCCTGGGAATACCAGGTGCTGTAAGCTTTTTTCACTCCTCTTTACAAAAAGCAGAGGGCGCTGCTGCTTTTTCAGTGGACACCGACAGGGTGGGAAGGAAATAGCTAGAACATGACTTGCAGGTATAGAAATGACACAAATCCAGTTAAATGATGGCTTTCATCATTCCTAAGCTCATCGATCATTTTCTTTTCAATTTTATGCTAACGTATTCTACATTTCAACAGTAAATATTAATCTTTTTACTGCACTACAATTGTGAACCTTATAGCCACTT
>NW_026549566.1:0-498 GCF_027596085.1 Anoplopoma fimbria | reverse complement strand
GAGCAGTCTCTGTTGGTAATTATTGCTGAAAAAGACAGATTCCTCAGTTGCACGCCACAGACAATAAGATAAGGTGTAGAAAGACCAAGAACACAGGGTTTAAATACACTGAAGAGGATGCAGGTGATTAACCTAATCAAATCAGGGGCAGGGCAGAAAATCGCAGTGGCGGGAAACACACAAAGGCAGGAGGTGAGGTGATCTGAAATGCAAGGAGAGGAGAGTAACAAAAAAAGGAAAAATACTGAAATGACAAAAGGGAACAGGACGAGACTTAACAAACACAGGTGCTGCTCAGAAAAAAAGGAGGGAAGACCACAAAGACAGGAAGTCAAACAAACACGGGACACAATAGGCAGGAAACTTCAAAATAAAACCTGTAACAAACTAAACCAAAACCAAGATCATGACAATTACCAGTAAATATCACAGTATAATATGTGTTTTATTTTTTAAAAGTGCAAATTTAGGAATATAGTAAATATGACCCAATCTTTA
>NW_026549565.1:0-4246 GCF_027596085.1 Anoplopoma fimbria | reverse complement strand
AGTAAGTATGCAGAGGTTAGATTTTTACACTCCTGTTTCCAACCAACAATCAATGTTGATTTCTATTAACTACGATCATAATCTTTCCCTCACCAAATCGTTTATGTGCCTAAACCTAATCAAACGTCACCAAACACAGAGAGGAAGAGGTGCACTGTGCTGAGTGGTGGAAGGGGGAGTCGTTTGTCACAAGGAGTAATGGCAAAAGAAGAGGAGAGGAGCAGGGAGGAGAAGTGAGATGAGGAGTGGAGAGTAACCTTGTTTTAATTTGAAGACTTGTTGCAATTAAAATCTGGAAACTACCCCTACGAAATCTATCCGCAACTTTTTGGGTGTACATTCTGCGCCTTTTACATCTGGCCTATAATATACTTAATGAAGGTGTGGTGTAATTGTTCTTTCACTGTGGTTTCACCTAAGAGTTAAATATCTGTAGGTTAATTTATTCAACAACAACTATTTATCCAACATCTCAAGTTCTGCAATATAAATTCTGAATTCTGAAACAGTGTGTCTTCAAAAAGATCATTTGAGGGAAAAACAATAAAGTGGGTTAAATGAAAGGTGCTATATATGAGATTGGGAGCATTTCTTTGGCCTCTCAACGGCTTGCAGCTAACGGTACTATTAGCGCTAACAGTGCAAACTACGGTAAAAGTGCTGACAGAGCTAACAGTGGGGAAACCTGAGTGTCTAAGCTACCACTTTTTTCTTGGGATAAGAAACTACATCCAAATTATTACAGCCACAAACAATCGCCAATTATACAAACACTCATCCAATATTATTATCATTATTATTATTGAGGCCCATATTGAATTCTTAACTCTTAATACTTAAATACTAGCCTTAAAGTGCAAAACAATCATCTTTAATGTATCCCAACTAGATTAGATAAGATGACCTACAAGATATGTTTAACTGTGCAACAAACGGTGTATATGAGACAGATCAGCGGTGACTAACACAAAGGACCTCAGGACACAAAACAGTACTTCAACATGAAATACAAAATGCTGGTTCCTGAGGACAATATCACAAAGAATCTGTGGCTCACTGGCCTCATAAGAGATGACTACTATTCTGTTTTATTACTATTCTATTGCTGTTATCCGGACTGCTAAACACAGCTACACTTGTGTTGATGCCATGTGTAGAAATATTTTTACTGAATTAAAAGCATTTAAACTGCCCACAATGGTTTAACCATTATTGATACATTTAACATTTAATGACAAGAATTAAGGGAATGATCCTCAGAGTCAGAGGGCACAGGGCAGAGACGTTTACAGTTTGCCACCAGTATGAAACAGCCATCTAAAGTTTAATGACAACATGTCACCTTCTTGAGAAATCAATAGCAATATGTCACAATTTTGCTCTGTACATGTCCAAACACTGATTTCCAGACAAGGTAAACATGTCAGGAAATGAGGCATGTTGTCTCACCAGCTTGAAGACGCCGGGTCAATAACCAGGTGTGTGTTTGTAATGGAAGGTCTTCAAATCTTGAGAGCTTAATGATTGCAGGTTAAAGAAACAAGGTGATGGAGCTGATGACAACCAGACAGCTAGTCCTTAAGGATCCATCGCGTGAGGAAGCTTTTGAGACCATAATTAGCCCGTAAATGAGAATTGATTCCCTCTGCCAGCTGGTTGAGTGAATGTGTACAAATATTTGGAGAGTATGCATGATTGGCTTTTGTATAATGCCTTCATATTTGCAGTAAGTCTCATTGGACACTGGTTTTAAATACCAACTGACTTCATAAAAATGGCAGCTGCTGTAAAGCCATGCAAATTGTCTCTTTCCTCGATGGCAGCGCTCCACCTTGCACTGCCGTAGTAACAGAAAACTGGAAGTGCTCAAGGGAATCCAGATTGGTGAAAATGTAAACAAATGCATGGGACAAGTGGGACCATCTGGTGTTAGATCATTAGAAATGTATACTGGAGCTTAAGCAATCAAGAAGCAACGGGTCTGAATGTGTTTCAAACAGCATAAAAGATCTGAGTAGATGAACCGCCGGCGTCCTTTTGCACCACGAGTCACAAGGAATCTATTCAGCTATTCACACCTGGCCAAGTTGAAAATGCTTCTTATTTTAGCAATTGTTAGCAGGCTGAAAGATTTCAC
This sequence comes from Anoplopoma fimbria, assembly GCF_027596085.1. Lineage (NCBI taxonomy): Eukaryota > Metazoa > Chordata > Actinopteri > Perciformes > Anoplopomatidae > Anoplopoma > Anoplopoma fimbria. The sequence continues at coordinate 2,109 of NW_026549565.1, read as the reverse complement.
CTTGCACAGCAGTTGGATTCTCGCTATGCTACAAGATTACATGAGAATCACGGGATCATGTCACGCTAAAAACATACCTTGTCAGACTTCAAGTAATGCATTTGTGCCCTGTAAGCCAAAGCATGGACCAATCTAAGTCCTGTGAGGAGCTACTGGCAGCTTTTGAGGTGGCTTAGGTACGTGTGCGACGATACGGAGAGGGGGACTGTTCGTGCTAAACAACAATGGATTTTTTGCTGCAATAGTATCAGTTATATCACAACTGGAGAGTGTTTGTTCATTGAGAGAAGAGCAACGAACGGCACTGGAGCCTTTTTCTCGATATAAGATGTTTTCACTCATCTCCTGACTGGCTTCGGCAAAGGGTTTAACTGACAGATGGTTCATTCAATCATCTGCCAATTATTTTTTGTTAAGTGCCTGCCCTTTTTTGAAACAATTTTGCAATGACAGCTCCTTAGTTGATTTTGTGAAAACCATCTGGAGGGTCAGTTTAGAAAAATAGTTATAGTTATAGTAATGTAGTAGAAGAGAAAAGAGCGCCAAAGTATGTGTAGGGACTAGGTTGTGGTGGATGAATGGGTCAAACTGACAGCTTACATGAGGAGACTGGGGTTTGAGTCCTTTGATGGGCCTTTTTTACACTTTTTATAATTGGTCAGTTATTTTTTTTCCCAGACTTTTTTGTTTGCTTTATTTAGGAAAAAATATATATTCAAATACAGTGTCGAAATAGTATTGTTGGGTTCTGACTTCTGGGTGCAAATAGCATATGCTGTTGTTTTACCTCATCTCATCTTTGCCTGTTGGCATACAAACAGAAAATATCAACCATCCCAGTCACTGAAACCATTTAATTTATTTGTCAGCTTATTATTACATCAATCTGATTTGAAATAGGAAAGCAAACCCCATACTTGTTTTTCTTGGTACATCGCTAAAAACGAGATTTCTCTAAAGTGAATGTTAAGAAATGATTCTCAAGCTAATCAAAGCTCTACTCCTGGCATGGATCCACAGCTTTAAATAAAATGTTAAATAATGTCTCTGGAGCAAGTCTTAAATGTATTTCAAGGCATTAGGTGAGATGAATCAATCCCAGTGGTTTCTGCCAAGAAAATCAGTGGAATTAATGTAGAAATTCATTACTATAATTTCATGTCACCAGTTCTATCTTTATTAGATTTTCCTAGTGCATTGATGGTACTGTGGGAAATTATGGTTTTGATGTCTCTTGCTTTTGGCAGAGGTTATATTTGTTTAATCAAAAGATGTATGACATTCTAATTAAACATCACTTAAAAGCAAAATGTAGCTCGTGCTTGGTATTTTCTATCTTTTCAAATAGCAAGAATGACTATCAGCTAGGGCTGGGCGATATGGGAAAAAGTTATATTTCGATTTCCCCCCCCCAAAATTTCCGATTTCGATTTTATATCACGATATGAACAAAATCACCATTTTTGTATAATTTCTTTTTATTTTCTGGTAAAAAAGAAAATGTAATACACAAAAACAGCTTAACAAGCTCTTAGGTTTCACAGAACAAATTCTAGCAGCTTTAAAAAACAACAACGAAAAACATGAAGTGCATTTAACTTGTGCTGTGCGTGCTCTAGTGGGTGGCATTGTCTTAAATGCTGAAACAAATTGCTGGTGTTTCCTGTTTTAGTAGCTACGTTCCTTCTACATATTTTGCACAGTGTATTACGCTGTTGTTCGTCCGACTTCAAATACCCAAAGTACCTCCAAGCAGCCGAACTTCTCAGACCCTTCTTTTCAACAATCTCCTCCTGGGCAGTACTATCATTTAATTGCTGTTCAGAACTCCCGTCTACAGAGTTCTCGCTCATTTTTAAAGTCTGAACTGTCTTGCTGCAAACTTAACTGCGGCTTCGCGCTGCTGCTAGCTACACATGTGTGTATGTTGTTGTGTCTGCACAACCAAACGTGATGTGGCTCGCTTCCAACTGATTGGTTACGTGCGGCGCTGTATTCGCGGGTCTGTGAAAACATTTATTTTTTATTTTTTTTGAAGGCGTCGGCTAATCGAACGTCTCATTTAAAACCGTAGAAAAAATTACATCGCGATTAAAATCAAAATCGAAA
>NW_026549564.1:0-2608 GCF_027596085.1 Anoplopoma fimbria | reverse complement strand
TATATATATTGATTGATTGATTGATTGTCTTTATTTCGAACATGCAAGCAATAAAAAACATGATTATTAATCAATTAATGATTATCAATTGATTATTAATAGATGAAATAAAAAATAAAAGAGACAACAAAAGAACACACAAAAGAAGTAAAATTTAAAAAAAAACTTTCTACATGCTCGAAAGGGGTAGGAGAAGTAAAAAAACTTATCTAGTCCTACCCCTTAATAGATCAATTTAGCTTGGATAGATGTCACCAACATGTCAGTATAATGCAAGCTATAATGTATACAAATATGAATACAGAATATACAGAATAATTGTGTGTATATATATATATATACGCATATATATCTACGTATATTTTATAAATAGTCAATATAATCACACACAAATATTGTAAAATAATTATATATATAATTGTATATAATTATATATATATATATATATATATATATATATATCATAAAACAATTTACATTACATTATAAATAATTTATACATGTATATTATAAGTTACTATATATATAGATATTACAAATATAAATACAAATACCATGTATATTACAAACTACAGTCTATATATGTCAAATGTTGTGAGGCTTTTCTAAATTTGTACTTTGTGAAGACGAATGTCTTTATATTTGTTTTTGAACGTCTTATGCTTGGTTTTCTGTACTTCCACACTTAACTTATTCCACAATTTAACTCCGTAGATGCTGATACAAAAGCTCTTTTTCGTTGTGCGTGTGTGGTGGACCTTGAAGTTCAGCTGTCCCCTTAAGTTATAACGTCCCTCCCTTAAATATGATCAATCATCATTCAAAAGCAAATCTCAACTAAACGCAGTCTTTGACGCGACCTCGAGAAAATCGTCTGTCAGGATTCAGTCCCCTCTGAATGTAAAGTGTTCTGTATCATATTGGTGGGTTTCAGATAATGTTATACTTTTTGTTAGTTTAAAACATGTCAATATTACTATTTAAAGACGGCATTATATGCATATACATATATATATATATATACATATATACATATATGTATATATATATATATATATATACATATATGTATATATATATATATATATATATATATATATATATATATATATATATATATATATATATATATATATACAGTGGGTACGGAAAGTATTCAGACCCCTTTAAAATTTTCACCCTTTGTTTCATTGCAGCCATTTGCTAAAATCTGAAAAAGTTCATTTTTTTTCGCATTAATGTACACTCAGCAACCCATCTTGACAGAAAAAAAAACAGAAATGTAGAAATTTTTGCAAATTTATTAAAAAAGAAAAACTGAAATATCACATGGTCATAAGTATTCAGACCCTTTGCTCAGTATTGAGTAAAGCACCCTTTTGAGCTAGTACAGCCATGAGTCTTCTTGGGAATGATGCAACAAGTTTCTCACACCTGGTTTTTTGGGGATCCTCTGCCATTCTTCCTTGCAGATCCTCTCCAGTTCTGTCAGGTTGGATGGTGAACGTTGGTGGACAGCCATTTCCAGGTCTCTCCAGAGATGTCAATTGGGTTTAGGTCAGGGCTCTGGCTGGGCCAGTCAAGAATGGTCACAGACTTGTTCCGAAGCCACTCCTTTGTTATTTTAGCTGTGTGCTTGGTCATTGTCTTGTTGGAAGGTGAACCTTCGGCCCAGTCTGAGGTCCTGAGCACTCTGGAGGAGGTTTTCTTCCAGGATATCTCTGTACTTGGCCGCATTCATCTTTCCTTCAATTGCAACCAGTCGTCCTGTCCCTGCAGCTGAAAAACACCCCCATAGCATGATGCTGCCACCACCATGTTTCACTGTTGGGATTGTATTGGGCAGGTGATGAGCAGTGCCTGGTTTTCTCCACACATACCGCTTAGAATTAACGCCAAAAGTTCAATCTTGGTCTCATCAGACCAGAGAATCTTATTTCTCATAGTTTGGGAGTCCTCCATGTGTTTTTTGGCAAACTCTATGCGGGCTTTCATGTCTTGCACTGAGGAGAGGCTTCCGTCGGGCCACTCTGCCATAAAGCCCCGACTGGTGGAGGGCTGCAGTGATAGTTGACTTTGTGGAACTTTCTCCCATCTCCCTACTGCATCTCTGGAGCTCAGCCACAGTGATCTTTGGGTTCTTCTTTACCTCTCTCACCAAGGCTCTTCTCCCACGATTGCTCAGTTTGGCTGGACGGCCAGGTCTAGGAAGAGTTCTGGTCATCCCATACTTCTTCCATTTAAGGATTATGGAGGCCACTGTGCTCTTAGGAACCTTGAGTGCTGCAGAAATTCTTTTGTAACCTTGGCCAGATCTGTGCCTTGCCACAATTCTGTCTCTGAGCTCCTTGGGCAGTTCCTTCGACCTCATGATTCTCATTTGTTCTGACATGCACTGTGAGCTGTAAGGTCTTATATAGACAGGTGTGTGCCTTTCCTAATCAAGTCCAATCAGTTTAATTAAACACAGCTGGACTCCAATGAAGGAGTAGAACCATCTCAAGGAGGATCAGAAGAAATGGACAGCATGTGAGTTAAATATGAGTGTCACAGCAAAGGGTCTGAATACTTATGACCATGTGATATTTCAGTTTTCTTTTTAATAAAT
>NW_026549563.1:0-2086 GCF_027596085.1 Anoplopoma fimbria | reverse complement strand
GAACGATCTATAATTGTTATAGTAGGTTTATTTTAACATTGAGAGACAGAATATCAAAAAAGAAAATCCAGAAAATCACATTATATAAAAGTTATAAATGCATTTGATCGAGTGAAATAAGTATTTGATCCCCTAACAAAACATGACTCAGTACTTGGTGGAGAACCGTTGTTGGCAAGCTCAGAGGTCAGACGCTTCTTGTAGTTGGTCACCAGGTTTGCGCACATCTCAGGAGGGATTTTGGTCCACTCCTCTTTGCACATCTTCTCCAAATCCTGAAGGTTTCAAGGCTGTCGCTTGGCAACTCTAAGCTTCAGCTCCCTCCACAGATTTTCTATGGGATTAAGGTCCGGAGACTGGCTAGACCACTCCATGACCTTAATGTGCTTCTTCTTGAGCCACTCCTTTGTTGCCTTGGCCGTATGTTTTGGGTCATTGCCGTGCTGGAAGACCCATCCACGACCCATTTTCAGTGTCCTGGCTGAGGTAAGGACGTTGTCGCCCAAGATTTCACGGTACATGGCCCCGTCCATCCTCCCCTCGATGCGGTGAAGTCGTCCTGTCCCCTTAGCAGAGGAACACCCCCAAAGCATAATGTTTCCACCTCCATGCTTGACGGTGGGGATGGTGTTCTTGGGGTTATAATCAGCATTTCTTCCTCCAAACACGGCGAGTTGAGTTGATGCCAAATAGCTCGATTTTGGTCTCATCTGACCACATTACCTTCTCCCAAGCCTTCTCTGAATCATTCAGTTGTTCATTGGCAAACTTCAGACGGGCCTGTACATGTGCCTTCTTGAGCAGCGGGACCTTGCAGGCGCTGCAGGATTTTAATCCATTACGGCGTAGTGTGTTACCAATGGTTTTCTTGGTGACTGTGGTCCCAGCTGTCTTGAGATCATTAACAAGTGTAGTTCTGGGCTGATCCCTAACCTTTCTCATGATCATCGATACCCCACGAGGCGAGATCTTGCGTGGAGCCCCAGACCGAGGGCGATTGATGGTCATTTTGTGTTTCTTCCATTTCCGAATAATCGCACCAACAGTTGTCTCCTTCTCACCAAGCTGCTTTCCGATGGTCTTGTAGCCCATTCCAGCCTTGTGCAGGTCTACAGTCTTTTCCCTGACGTCCTTAGACAGCTCTTTGGTCTTGCCCATGGTGGAGAAGTTGGAATCTGATTGATTGATTCTGTGGACAGGTGTCTTTTATACAGGTAATGAATTGAGACAGATGTCTTTCATACAGGTAACAAGTTGAGATTCAGAGTACTTTCTTAAAGTGAGAGGACTAATCTAACCGGTCTGTGGGAGCCAGAATTCTTGCTGGTTGGTAGGGGCTCAAATACTTATTTCACTCAATCAAATGCAAATCAATTTATAACTTTTATATGATGTGATTTTCTAGATTCTTTTTTTTATATTCTGTCTCTCAATGATAAAATAAACCTACCAAAACAATTATAGATCGTTCATTTCTTTGTCAGTGGGCAAACTTACAAAATCGGCAAGGGATCAAATAATTATACATATGTATATGTATATATATATATGTATATATATATATATATACATATATATATATATATATATATATGTATATATATATATACATATATATGCATATAATGCCGTCTTTATGGCTCTTGTATATTTACTATTATTATTTTCTTACTTTAATACGCTCTTATTAAATTTATATTTCTATCCTTCTGTGCCGAATTTTCCTCTGGAGCTTGAATGTCTTATCTTATATTTCTTACCTATTTTCCATTCATTTGTTAATTATATGAGACATGTGTGTTTGTAACGCCTCTGCTAAATAAAGGAATATAATAATAAATGCTCCTCTGTGATGAGCACAACGACTACGTTTCTTCGCATCACGGTGAGACAGCTGTGTCTGAAAGCTCTAGAAGCGTGTCCAAACTTTTGACTGGTACTGTATGTATACGTATGTATGTATATATATACATATATATATGTATGTATATATATATGTATGTATATATATATGTATATATATACATATACATATATATATATATATGTATATATATATACATATACATATATGTACATACATATA
>NW_026549562.1:0-2366 GCF_027596085.1 Anoplopoma fimbria | reverse complement strand
CTTTATTGATCCCCATGGGGAAATTCAAGTGTTGCAGCAGCTCAACTACACAGACACAGACAATAAATACACATACTATACAACTAACACACAGACAATAAATACACATACTATACAACTACACAGACAATAAATACACATACTATACAACTACACAGACAATAAATACACATACTATACAACTACACAGACAATAAATACACATACTATACAACTACACAGACAATAAATACACATACTATACAACTACACAGACAATAAATACACATACTATACAACTACACAGACAATAAATACACATACTATACAACTACACAGACAATAAATACACATACTATACAACTACACAGACAATAAATACACATACTATACAACTACACAGACAATAAATACACATACTATACAACTACACAGACAATAAATACACATACTATACAACTACACAGACAATAAATACACATACTATACAACTACACAGACAATAAATACACATACTATACAACTACACAGACAATAAATACACATACTATACAACTACACAGACAATAAATACACATACTATACAACTACACAGACAATAAATACACATACTATACAACTACACAGACACAGACAATAAATACACATACTATACAACTACACAGACAATAAATACACATACTATACAACTACACAGACAATAAATACACATACTATACAACTACACAGACAATAAATACACATACTATACAACTACACAGACAATAAATACACATACTATACAACTACACAGACAATAAATACACATACTATACAACTACACAGACAATAAATACACATACTATACAACTACACAGACAATAAATACACATACTATACAACTACACAGACACAGACAATAAATACACATACTATACAACTACACAGACACAGACAATAAATACACATACTATACAACTACACAGACACAGACAATAAATACACATACTATACAACTACACAGACACAGACAATAAATACACATACTATACAACTACACAGACACAGACAATAAATACACATACTATACAACTACACAGACACACAATAAATACACATACTATACAACTACACAGACAATAAATACACACATACTATACAACTACAAAGACACAGACAATAAATACACATACTACACAACTACACAGACAATAAATACACATACTATACAACTACACAGACACAGACAATAAATACACATACTATACAACTACACAGACAATAAATACACATACTATACAACTACACAGACAATAAATACACATACTATACAACTACACAGACAAGACAATAAATACACATACTATACAACTACACAGACAATAAATACACATACTATACAACTACACAGACAATAAATACACATACTATACAACTACACAGACACAGACAATAAATACACATACTATAACAACAGACACAGACAATAAATACACATACTATACAACTACACAGACACAGACAATAAATACACATACTATACAACTACACAGACAATAAATACACATACTATACAACTACACAGACAATAAATACACATACTACACAGACACAGACAATAAATACACATACTATACAACTACACAGACAATAAATACACATACTATACAACACACAGACAATAAATACACATACAGACAACTACACAGACAATAAATACACATACTATACAACTACACAGACACAGACAATAAATACACATACTATACAACTACACAGACAATAAATACACATACTATACAACTACACAGACAATAAATACACATACTATACAACTACACAGACACAGACAATAAATACACATACTATACAACTACACAGACACAGACAATAAATACACATACTATACAACTACACAGACAATAAATACACATACTATACAACTACACAGACACAGACAATAAATACACATACTATACAACTACACAGATACAGACAATAAATACACATACTATACAACTACACAGACAATAAATACACATACTATACAACTACACAGACAATAAATACACATACTATACAACTACACAGACAATAAATACACATACTATACAACTACACAGACACAGGCAATAAATACACATACTATACAACTACACAGACAATAAATACACATACTATACAACTACACAGACAATAAATACACATACTATAACAGACAATAAATACACATACTATACAACTACACAGACAATAAATACACATACTATACAACTACACAGACAATAAATACACATACTATACAACTACACAGACAATAAATACACATACTATACAACTACACAGACAATAAATACATACTATACAACTACACAGACAATAAATACATACTATAACAGACAATAAAT
>NW_026549561.1:62500-63844 GCF_027596085.1 Anoplopoma fimbria | reverse complement strand
AACCAGAGGCATAACCAGAACCAGAACCAGAACCAGAACCAGAACCAGAACCAGAGGCATAACCAGAACCAGAACCAGAACCATAAACATAACCAGAGGCATCCTGAACACTGCCGGGCCTGTATTCTGTATACTGTATTATGTATTTGTATACTGTATTCTGTATACTGTATTCTGTATACTGTATTATGTATTCTGTATACTGTATTCTGTATACTGTATTCTGTATTACTGTATACTGTATTATGTATACTGTATACTGTATTATGTATACAGTATTCTGTATACTGTATTCTGTATACTGTATACTGTATTCAGTATACTGTATTATGTATACTGTATACTGTATACTGTATTATGTATACTGTATACTGTATTCAGTATACTGTATTCTGTATACTGTATACTGTATTCTGTATACTGTATACTGTATTCTGTATACTGTATACTGTATACTGTATTCTGTACTGTATGTATTCTGTATTCTGTATTCTGTATACTGTATACTGTATACTGTATACTGTATACATAATACTGTATACTGTATATTCTGTATACTGTATACTGTATTCTGTATACTGTATTCTGTATACTGTATATTCTGTATACTGTATTCTGTATACTGTATACTGTATGTATAATTATGTATTCTGTATACTGTATACTGTATACTGTATACTGTATTCTGTATTCTGTATACTGTATACTGTATTATGTATACTGTATTCTGTATACTGTATACTGTATTCTGTATACTGTATACTGTATACTGTATTCTGTATACTGTATACAGTATACTGTATACTGTATACTGTATACAGAGTGCCTCTGAAGAGTACATCAACAGTCTGGTAAACCTGAAGTGTAGGTCACATTTTGTTGTGAATTGTGTGACTTTTAAGACCTCTGTGCACCAGCACACTGTATATGCCATCTCAGGACTCATTTAAAGCAGCATGTGAATGTATGAATGAATGAAGTAATGTCCTTTGTCTTTCAGTAGTCATATAGGCCAGAAACAGAAATCTCACCGTGGTAATGATTTAAGATGATCTGTTATATCCGTAAGAAGGATTAATTCATGTAAAGAACATTATTGTGTTTTCACACTCAGTTTCAGGCTGTCTGAGCAAGTTGGCTGTTTTCCAAAGCCTCATTCCCCGTCCACAGTGAGATGTGGTGGTGATGTCCAGAAACATGGTGCCCATATATACAGTGGGAAACCTGGGTTCTTTTAGTCAGTGAATACAGTCAACCTGAAATGAACGCTACCATGCTGGAAGCATTTTGCCAAATTCATTTGAAAAATGCCTTTGTTTTTTAATATTGCATTCAATATTTATG
>NW_026549561.1:42500-55000 GCF_027596085.1 Anoplopoma fimbria | reverse complement strand
GCTCCACCCCTTAACCTCCACCCATTAACCTCCACCCGTTAAGCTCCACCCGTTAACCTCCACCCCTTAAGCTCCACCCGTTAACCTCCACCCGTTAACCTCCACCCCTTAAGCTCCACCCATTAACATCCACCCCTTAACCTCCATCCGTTAACATCCACCCGTTAACCTCCACCTGTTAACCTCCACCCGTTCACATCCACCTGATAATCTCCATCCGTTAACCTCCATCCATTAACATCCACCTGATAACATCCACCCGTTAACCTCCACCCGTTAACATCCACCCGTTAACCTCCACCCGTTAACCTCCACCCCTTAACCTCCACCCGTTAACCTCCGCCCCTTAACCTCCACCCGTCCCCTGTGGTCCTCAGGTCCTGAAGAACATCCTGTCCATCAATGAGAACTCGTCCGTTCACGGTCTGATCGTCCAGCTTCCTCTGGACTCTGTGAACTCCATCGACACCGAACTCATCACCAACGCTGTCTCTCCAGAGAAGGACGTGGACGGGTGAGTCTCCACAGGAAGTCACAGACAGGAAGTCACAGACAGGAAGTCACCACAGGAAGTCACAGACAGGAAGTGTCACAGACAGGAAGTCACAGACAGGAAGTCACCACAGGAAGTCACACAGACAGGAAGTGTCACAGACAGGAAGTCACATACAGGAAGTGTATATATATGTGTGTATAACTTCCTGTATGTGCCCGTGTCCAGTCTGAGCTGCATCAATGCGGGGAAGTTGTCTCGAGCGACCTCACGCACTGCTTCATCCCCTGCACCCCCAACGGCTGCATGGAGCTCATCAGACAGACGGGTCAGTCCATTTAACAAACACACCTTATGGACTCAAACACATCTCAGGGACCAATCAGAGCCTGACTCCTGTGACTTCCTGTTCCTGTGCAGGCGTGTCAGTGGCGGGGAAACACGGTGGTGATTGGTCGCAGTAAGATCGTCGGAGCCCCGATGCACGACCTGCTGCTGTGGAACCACGCCACCGTGACCACCTGTCACTCAAAGACCCCTGACCTCCCCCAACAGGTGACTCACCTGGATACTGAGAACCAGGACCATGATATCCTTGTTTCCTGTGTGTGAGATGATGTGTTTCCTGTCTGGCTGCAGGTGGGCCGGGCCGATATCCTTGTGGTGGGGCGGGGGGAGCCGAGATGGTGAGAGGGGGAGTGGCTTAAAGACGGAGCTGTGGTCATCGACTGTGGAATCAACCACATAGCAGGTACTCACAGGTACTCACTGGTACTCACTGGTACTATATCTGGTACTGCATCTGGTACTATATCTGGTACTGGTTATTGGTACTATCTGGTACTGCATCTGGTACTATATCTGGTACTATATCTGGTACTGCATCTGGTACTATATCTGGTACTGCATCTGGTACTATATCTGGTACTGCATCTGGTATATATCTGGTACTATATCTGGTCTGGTACTGGTACATCTGGTACTATATCTGGTACTGCATCTGGTATCTGGTACTATATCTGGTACTATATCTGGTACTGCATCTGGTACTATATCTGGTACTGCATCTGGTACTATATCTGGTACTATATCTGGTACTGGTACTTCTGGTACTTTCTGGTACTTTATCTGGTACTTTATCTGGTACTATATCTGGTACTATATCTGGTACTGCATCTGGTACTATATCTGGTACTTTATCTGGTACTGCATCTGGTACTTTATCTGGTACTTTATCTGGTACTATATCTGGTACTATATCTGGTACTGCATCTGGTACTTTATCTGGTACTATATCTGGTACTATATCTGGTACTGCATCTGGTACTATATCTGGTACTTCATCTGGTACTATATCTGGTACTATATCTGGTACTGCATCTGGTACTTTATCTGGTACTATATCTGGTACTATATCTGGTACTGCATCTGGTACTATATCTGGTACTATATCTGGTACTTCATCTGGTACTATATCTGGTACTATATCTGGTACTGCATCTGGTACTATATCTGGTACTGCATCTGGTACTTTATCTGGTACTATATCTGGTACTATATCTGGTACTGCATCTGGTACTTTATCTGGTACTGCATCTGGTACTATATCTGGTACTTTATCTGGTACTGCATCTGGTACTATATCTCTGGTACTATATCTGGTACTTATCTGGTACTGCATCTGGTATATATCTGGTACTGCATCTGGTACTATATCTGGTACTATATCTGGTACTGCATCTGGTACTTTATCTGGTACTATATCTGGTACTATATCTGGTACTATATCTGGTACTGCATCTGGTACTATATCTGGTACTGCATCTGGTACTATATCTGGTACTGTATCTGGTACTGCATCTGGTACTATATCTGGTACTGCATCTGGTACTATATCTGGTACTATATCTGGTACTGCATCTGGTACTATATCTGGTACTGCATCTGGTACTATATCTGGTACTATATCTGGTACTGCATCTGGTACTTTATCTGGTACTATATCTGGTACTATATCTGGTACTGCATCTGGTACTTTATCTGGTACTTTATCTGGTACTGCATCTGGTACTATATCTGGTACTATATCTGGTACTGCATCTGGTACTATATCTGGTACTGCATCTGGTACTATATCTGGTACTTCATACTCGTCATTCTAAATCTGGTTTCGAAGCGTACACTGCAGTTTCCCTGTGTAGCCTGCATTTTATTTTGAAAGGACACTGATGATGTCATTCTAAAGGGACTCCAGAGGAGTTTTGGCAGGTTTCTCTTTGTGTGACCTTTGACCTCTGAGTCGTCCTTACCAACAGATAAGACGAAGGTTAGCGGTAAACGGGTCGTCGGGGACGTCCACTATGCCTCGGCCAATCACAGAGCAGGATTCATCACACCTGTTCCAGGGGGGGTGGGGCCTATGACAGTGGCCATGCTCATGGAGGTAATTAGTTAAGTTCTCTGTTTTAGTTTAATATGCATGAAGTTTTCCCTTTAATTCAGATTGTCAATATGATCATGTATGTATTAATACCAACACACACGTTTCTCACGGCGGTTTGGTTTCAGAACACGGTGCAGAGCGCTCAGCGGTTCCTTCTAAAGAACCAGCCGAGGAGGTGAAACTAAAGAAAAACTCTAAAGGTGAAACTTTATGTGACAGAAAATAAAGAATTCTTTAAAATGAAATCTATTTTTATAAATAGTTTATTCCTTTTCTTACTTAATTTAGTCAAAAACAAACAAATTTTGGTAACACAAACAGGTAGACAGGTGTGAACAGGCAGACAAGTGAGAACAGGTAGACAGTTGAGAACAGGTGAGAACAGGTAGACATGTGAGAACAGGTAGACATGTGAGTACAGGTAGACAGGTGAGGTGAGTACAGGTAGACAGGTGAGTACAGGTGAGGTACAGGTGAGAACAGGTAGACAGGTGAGTACAAGTAGACAGGTGAGTACAGGTAGACAGGTGAGAACAGGTAGACAGGTGAGTACAGGTAGACAGGTGAGTACAGGTAGACAGGTGAATAGTAGACAGGTGTGAACAGGTAGACAGGTGAGTACAGGTAGACAGGTGAGTACAGGTGTGAACAGGTAGACAGGTGAGTACAGGTAGACAGGTGAGTACAGGTGTGAACAGGTAGACAGGTGAGTACAGGTAGACAGGTGCTCAGATCTCATTGGTTTCATGTTATCTCTTCAGGTGTCCACCTGTCAGTCTGAGGTCAAGGTTACAACATGTCCCTCTGCAGGATGAACAGGCTCTGTTGTCATGGAAACAGCTGCAGAGATGTCCCAGCTGTTTCCTGCTGGAGTCAACAGGAAGTGATCAATTATGTGATCAATGTTTTGATTATTGATTCCATCAGTGTTATTATGTTTAATGGATCATAAATGTGATTTGAAGTGTTAATAATAAATATTAATCATTTATATTGATATACTATATTTAGCTTCAATCAGTTTTCTGTCTTCAGTCCTGACGATCAATAAAGTTTGTGCTTGAAATTATTGAATAATAATTATGATAATAATCATGATAAAAAATAACAATAATTAAAACGTTTGACTCTTTCATTATGTTTCAGATTATCTCTGTTTTTATAAATGATCACATCATTGATTTAGATTAATCAATACAAATCTACTGCTGATCTGTTTTAAATGTGTCTCTTTGTAACAATGTGTTCTATAAATAAAGTTCATCATATTTGAAGTCTGGTCGTCTCGCCGGCCGTTTGATTGACAGCTGTGTGATGTCATCACAGCTTCAGTCGTTAATCAAGTTGATTGATGAGTGACTGTTTCTTTAATTGATTCCTGAATAAGGAGAGATGGAGGAATCTGAACGTTCTCATTTATTTCTTTAATAACTTCATGTTTCACTTCTAAATGATTAATATCATCAATAAATATATATTATGATATAATCAATAAATATGATAAATAATAATTTGTTATCTGTTCATGTTTAAACACCTTCAATATAAATATATTCATATCAATATTATTAAATATATATTTCTACCTTTCTGTTCTGTGTGCAGAAATAAAAGATCAATAAAGGTTTAATGTGTTTTGTTTTTAGTTTAATGTTTTTTTAAATATTTTTTAACTATTAAAACTAAAAGGTGTGTTATGTGAGGAAAATATTGATCATGTTTTCATTAAAACACATCACTGAAGATTAAACACAATCATTAAATCACAAGAGATTAAATGAGAAAACACACATTACCACAAATTACATCATGAATATTCATTTATGTAAATGACTTAATACATTAAAAATAAGTGAGTTAATCTTCATCAGCTACGAGTCATAAATTATTCATAAACCATTTTATTTTACATGACCCCTCTCTGAGTCATTGATTCCATCTGATCAACAATCAATCACTTTGACCTCTGACCCTGTTTGTCGTTGACCAATGAGGAGCCGAATGAGGAGCCGGCATGTCCTCTTACATAGAAACAGAGCTTTCCGTAGGTTAGAGAGCAGAATGGAGGGGGGTCAAACAAACACAGGACTTTAACCAAGGAGATCGCTGGTCACTTCCTGTGTGACCAGCGTTGGTGGTCATGTGACCCAGCGTTGGTGTTGTTGGTCATGTGACTCACGTTTGCAGTCAAGTCAACGTAAAGCAGCTCTTCTCCTGAACCTCACTTCTTGTGAAGACAGAAGTTTATTTTGAACAGACACTATGATGTAACAAACGTACATTGAACAGCAACACATAATGAGTTTGTTCGGGAGCTTTTGACTGTGTCACACAGTCTTCCTCAGCAGGAAGTTTCCTACGTTGTCATGGAGACGTAGATAAAAACAAATCCTCAAAGTGCTCAGATGTAAACCTCCACAAGAACTGAGTCCCCTCCTGGTGCTGGTGGTATGACCTCATATGATGATGTCATATCGATGATGTCATATCGATGATGTCATATGATGATGTCATATGATGATGTGAGAGTTAAAAGACAGATCCTGATCAAAGATAACTCTGAGGTTCTTAACGGTAGTGCTGGATGCTAGAGCAATGCCATCTAGAGAAACTATATCATTAGATAATTGATTTCTAATAGAATAACTTCAGTTTGTCGGAGTTTAACATCAAGAAGTTACAGGTCATCCAGGTTTTTATGTCCTTAAGACTGTTGAAGTTTAGAGAACTGATTAGTTTCGTCTGGCTTAATCGATAGATATAACTGGGTATCATCTGCATAACAATGAACGTTTATTGAGTGTTTTCTGATAATATTCCCTAAAGGAAGCATATATAAGGTGAATAAAACTGGTCCAAGAACAGACCCTTGTGGAACTCCGTGACTGATTTTGGTTTTCATCGAGGTTTCATTGTTTACATATACAAACTGAGATCGGTCTGATAAATACGACTTAAACCAGCTGAGTGCGGTTCCTTTAATGCCTATTAGATGCTCCAATCTCTGTAATAAGATTTGATGGTCTAACAACACAAGTACAGAGACGAGTCCTCTGTCTGAAGAAGGTCAGCAGGTTGTGTTCGAATGGATTGAACTCTCTAAAGTGTTTTTATGATCTACCTCTTTGAACTCCGTCCTCAGATCAAATCCTATGAAGTTCCTTCTTCTGGTTCCTCGTCTTAGGCATGGTCTCTGCAGCCCGGCGGTCCCAGGTGGACTCGGTCTGCGTCGCTCAGCTGATCTCTGCTCAGCTGTTCTCTGCTCAGCTGATCCACAGCAGCGTTCATTGCGGCTCGGACCAAAGAGCGAGCGGTCCGAACCAGCTGCCGCTCGCTGGGGTCAGAGCCGAGGAAGAGGAGGAGGTGGAGGTTCTGGGGCCCCTCCTCCTCCTCCTCGCTTTCATCCTCCTGAGGGACCTCGTCTGGGGGAACCAGCTCAATCCGGATGGAGGGTCCGTTAGAGGCTAGCTGAAGGGGCTGTGAGGTGGATCCATCCGTCTCCTCACATTGAAGCTCATCGAGGGCGACTTCACAGAAGACCTCCGTTAAACCTTCAACAGGAACCTTGTTTGTATCTGAGGGTCCCTGAACCACCTCAGTCTGGATCGGTTCAGGACCACCAGAGTCCCTCAAATCCTCCTCTGGGACGCTGACTTGAGTTGCATCCGTTGGTTCCTCGGGACTCATCTCAGCCGCCACCGTCACCTCTCTGTGGGGTTTGGTAGGTTGGTCTACCAGAGCTCCAGATGAACATGGAGCCTCCTCGCTCTTCTTCACGTCCTCCTCGCTCTTCTTCACATCCTCCTCGCTGTTCTTCACGTCCTCCTCGCTCTTCTTCACATCCTCCTCGCTGTTCTTCACGTCCTCCTCGCTCTTCTTCACGTCCTCCTCGCTCTTCTTCATGTCCTCCTCGCTCTTCTTCACGTCCTCCTCGCTCTTCTTCACGTCCTCCTCGCTGTTCTTCACGTCCTCCTCGCTCTTCTTCACGTCCTCCTCGCTGTTCTTCACGTCCTCCTCGCTCTTCTTCACGTCCTCCTTGCTCTTCTTCACGTCCTCCTCGCTGTTCTTCACGTCCTCCCCGCTCTTCTTCACGCCGTCATTCTCCACAACATCTCGTCGACCATCAGAAGAAGTCAGGAACCTTTGAGGATCGGCCACGTCCTCACGTTGACCCTCCTCTTACCTTTAGTGACTTTGTGAGACTCTTCTTCTGCGTGACTTATTAAAATGGTGTCTGCGTCCTGCAGCGCCCCCTCTGGTGGAACAGGATCGTCACTTTGCTGCTTCTCTGAACCTTTGTTGACGATTTTCTTTTGCTTCCTGTTACAAAAACCAGCAGGTGTTAATCTTCTCCACCACCTGTGTCTGTTCACCTTCCTGGTTCTGATGTCGTCGTCCTCCCCTGCAGCGCCACAGCGCCCCCCGGTGGTCTCCACGGTTACTGCCTCTCCATCCGTGTTGGCGGTTTGTGCCGGCTCAGCGCTGTCCTTCTCTGCAGCGGTCCAGTATTTCAGTGAGGATTCGTCTCCGCCGGTGTCCTCCTTCTGGTCTTTGTTGGTCCCAGTCTCAGGTCTGTCCTCCCCCACACTCCTGGTCCTGGTTTTTCCCAGCAGCAGCCGTGGAGGACCCGTCAGCTTCCTCTTTAGAACTCTGTCTGTCCTCTGGATGTCGTCTCCGTCCTGCGTTGCCATGGTGAAGCTGGATGTTCTTAGACTCTCTGGAGGTTTTGATGAACCATCACTGAGATCAAACACCTGAAACCTGCAGGACGAAGACCAGATGAACCTCAAAGATACGATCCAGATAAACTCAGGAAACATTCACTAAACAAGTTGACAGAAATATTCTTTAAGGCTGAATCTGTAAAAACAACGTTAGAGACAGAATCACGGATTATAGATAGGATTGTTTTTACTATGAAACTTCTAAAACCTCGTCAGAACTCCAGAGTCAGACTCTGATCCTCAGAGGAGCTCAGAGATCAGCTGATCGTCACCAAGCGTTTCATAAAGTGAAACATTACCGTCGTCGTTCTCCTTCTGTGTTCTGAAGCGATTAAACTTCATTAACCATGACGTCACCTGACTGATGCTGCAAGCGGATTGGTTTAGAGTTGAGCAGAAAATAAAATATCACCTGAACGAAGATCTGCTTCCTGTTCGGAGATCAGACGTGTTTCTCTGAGAGAGAAGAAGAAACACTGAGCCGCTCGCTCTCTCCTCCGCTGCTGCACCGCCCCAGTCTCCATGGCAACCACACTGATTGGCGTTTTGTTTTACAGAAATTGCTTATTCAATATGGTGATGGGGGGAGGGGGAGGGGGAGGGGGTATGTCCTCAGGGAGAGAAGAACAGGAAATCAGATCTGCTTTTATTTCCCATAATGACATTTTTCTACAAGATTTGATATCAAAGAAACAAATTCTATCTTTAGGAACAACAAGAACATGTGACGCTTTAGAACGGGAAAAAAACACAACAAGGTGGAATACGGAACAATAACAATAATAATAACAATAATAACAATAAACAATAATAATAACAACAATAATGTAACAATAATAATAACAATAATAATGACAATTATGACAATATTAACAATAATAAAGATATTCATAATAGTAATATGTATCATTATTATTGTAATAATTATAAATATAATAAACAATATAATTATTATTATTGCTGATATTATCATAATAATAATACGTATCATACTTGTTATTATCATAATATTAGTCATTATTATTTGTATATTCCTTTTAATACTAATAACCCTATAAAGAGACGAAATACAAACAAGAAAGAGATGTAATCTATTACATATTAATATTAATAAGTATTCAGTACATTAATAATATTACTGTCTGTGTAGAGAAGTGCGTTCATGATGTCACTACTTCTGACGAGTTATTGAATCACAACTAAACATTATGAAACGTTTCCTCATCAAAGACAGAAGTTCTGATTATTATTTATGTCCATAAAGTGTATATATATATATATATATATATATATATATATATATATATAATATATATATATAAATATATCTTATCTCTCATCGTCTCTCCTGGTGACATCATTACAGGTCACATGTTTGATTCCTGCTCCTTCTCATTGATCAGTGATCAGTTATTGATCTGACTCTATGCTCTCTGATGTCATCACGTCATCTATTTTTACAGGTGTGAAGAAGAAGCTCTGCTTTTGTTTCTATAGCGATGGAGGTAAAAATACATCGATGTGTCACTAAGCAACGGCCGACGGACCAATCAGATCGTCCCCCAGGTGAGACAGCGAGGACTACACGTCACCATCATTATTAATATTTATCTATTGATTCAGTCACATGAAGAAAACATTATGAACAGGTTTGTTTGATTAGTTTATAATTATTGATTCTTTTTTTATTAGATCACCTGAACTGATCAAACACAGAAAACCTAACCATTCATTCATTCACTTGTTGTTTTCTTTAACATAAATATAAATGTATATATATGTATATATATATTTATATGTATCCTCAGTTTCCCAGAATGCCTCTGCTCAGCCCTCTGCTGACGCCTGCTGGACAGAAAGAAACCAGAAAAAGTTTCACTTCCTGTTTTTGTCCGACTCAATGGTTCACTTCCTGTTTTCTCTGAGCTCTTTTTGAAGACCGTGAACTCTGGTTGAAAGCTCCAGAAGACGCTTTCAGGCTCAAAGGAAGAAGTTTGAAGGAGTCATGTGGTTTTTATAAACATCAAAGTTCTTCAGGAATAAATTCCCAGAGGGTTCAGAGGTCACATGTTCGATTCCGACCTGTTTGTTTGAACTTAAAGTCAATGGTATAATAAACAATATTATTATAATTTAGTTTTCTTGTTTTACATTGATGTATTCACGATACATGTATTTTCGACTTTATGTTCTCCTCCAGATGTTTTCTGTATTTTGGGGAATGTTTTTTGACCTAATGGAAGAAATGGTATTCTGTTTTATTAGTTTGAGTTTCTTTGGTTTTAATAATTTGAATATTAAACAAATAAGACTTTCTGACAATTGAAATAATTTCCTCAACCGTAAAAACATTGTTAATGCAGATTTATAGTAAAAGTAAAAGGTGATCTGACAAAGTAAGAGACACTGAAACTCCAGAGGTCTTTGAGCATGAAGACAGAACTGGACAGACGGAATATGATGGAGAGTCAGGGACTAGTGGACGGACACAGACGGGCACTCACTCACTCACGGACTGACGGACTCACTCACTCACGGACTGACGGACTCACTCACTGACTCACTCGAACGTTCCTCCGTTCATCAGTTCTCTCATCTGATTGGTGGGAAAAAAACTTTATTGTTTCCATCAATGAAAAACAGACGTTTATTTACAAAACAACACACAACTTCCTGTTTTGATTTATTTTACAGTAAGACCACAACGAACTTTCACCAATCAATAATCAATGACATCTCATCTCCCGATGGATGAACGCTGGTCATGTGACTCCGGCGTTAAAGGACCAGAACCCCGTTTATAAAAAGCTGGTGAACTTCTGTTCTTCAGATTGTCATGAAGCTTGAATTGACTGATGGGAACCACACAAACCACCATGAAACCATGACACCATGGAACCATGCAACCACCATGAAACCATGGAACCATGACACCATGAAACCATGACACCATGGAACCATGCAACCACCATGAAACCATGGAACCATGACACCATGGAACCATGACACCATGAAACCATGACACCATGGAACTACCATGAAACCATGACACCATGAAACCATCACACCATGGAACCATGGAACCACCATGAAACCATGACACCATGGAACCATGCAACCACCATGAAACCATGGAACCATGACACCATGAAACCATGACACCATGGAACTACCATGAAACCATGGAACCATGACACCATGAAACCATGGAACCATGACACCATGAAACCATCACACCATCACACCATGGAACCACCATGAAACCATGACACCATGGAACCATGCAACCACCATGAAACCATGGAACCATGACACCATGAAACCATCACACCATGGAACCACCATGAAACCATGACACCATGGAACCACCATGAAACCATGAACACCATGGAACCATGACACCATGAAACCATCATCACACCATGGAACCACCCATGAAACCATGACACCATGGAACCATGCAACCACCATGAAACCATGGAACCATGACACCATGAAACCATCACACCATGGAACCACCATGAAACCATGACACCATGGAACCATGACACCATGAAACCATCACACCATGGAACTACCATGACACCATGACACCATGAAACCATCACACCATGGAACCATGGAACCACCATGAAACCATGACACCATGACACCATGAAACCATGACACCATGAAACACCATGAACCACCATGAAACCATGAAACCATGAAACCATCACCATGAAACCATGGAACCACCATGAAACCATGACACCATGAAACCATGACACCATGGAACCATGGAACCACCATGAAACCATGACACCATGAAACCATGACACCATGACACCATGAAACCATCAAACCATGAAACCATGACCACCATGAAACCACCATGAAACCATGAAACCATGAAACCATGAAACCATGAAACCATGAAACCATGACACCATGAAACCACCATGACACCATGAAACCATGACACCATGAAACCATGAAACCATGAAACTATGACACCATGAAACCATGACAACATGAAAACATGAAACCATGAAACCATGACACCACCATGAAACCATGAAACCATGACAACCATGAAACCATGGAACCATGGAACCATGACACCATGAAACCATGACACCACCACAGGAAGGCACTGCTGCGTCTTTTCACAATAAAAGTCTTCTGGGTCTAAAGACACGACGACACACTGAACCTTACATTAAAGGAGCATTTGAACTCATCGTCACTGAGGCGTTCACTGTCCGCTGGTGAGTCGGGAAGATCAGGATTCAGAAACAAACATGAATGACGAGAAAATTATCCGCAGGACGTCTTCGTAAAAAAACAGAAAATATTCACAAGAAACCGAAGATTTGTTTTCTTAAAAAAACTCGATTCATCGTTTTTATAAATAGTTGCTGATTAGTTTCCTGTGGATCGACGATTCTCAGTCCTAGAATTGATGAAGTAAAACTTGTCCTCCCTACGATCACGTGACTGACTCCCACACACCTTCCCAGGTACTCCTGCACAGGTACGCCTGCACAGGTACTCCTGCACAGGTACTCCTGCACAGGTACACCTGCAGAGGTACACCTGCACAGGTACCGGATCACTCCACCGGCACGGCGTCTGCGCTCTCCTGGGAGACCTCGGAGTCCAGCGAGTAGCAGGAGCTGCCGTTGTCCTGCGTGTCCCTGTTGACCTCCTCGGAGAGCGCGGCGGCACCGGACGAAGCTCCGCCCCCCGGCTCCGTGGCTCCGCCCTCGCAGAAGTGGGCGGAGGCCTGGAAGAGCTGGCTGCAGAGGCGGTGGTAGCGGTGGTAGCGGGGGCTTGCCGGTGTGCGTGTACATGTGCT
>NW_026549561.1:32500-35000 GCF_027596085.1 Anoplopoma fimbria | reverse complement strand
TCATACGACAGTGTGAGGACCAGACACCGGTCATACGCAGTGTGAGGACCAGACACCGGTCATACGACAGTGTGAGGACCAGACACCGGTCATACGCAGTGTGAGGACCAGACACCGGTCATACGACAGTGTGAGGACCAGACACCGGTCATACGACAGTGTGAGGACCAGACACCGGTCATACGACAGTGTGAAGACCAGACACCGGTCATACGCAGTGTGAGGACCAGACACCGGTCATACGCAGTGTGAGGACCAGACACCGGTCATACGACAGTGTGAGGACCAGACACCGGTCATACGACAGTGTGAGGACCAGACACCGGTCATACGACAGTGTGAGGACCAGACACCGGTCATACGACAGTGTGAGGACCAGACACCGGTCATACACAGTGTGAGGACCAGACACCGGTCATACGCAGTGTGAAGACCAGACACCGGTCATACGCAGTGTGAGGACCAGACACCGGTCATACGACAGTGTGAGGACCAGACACCGGTCATACGACAGTGTGAGGACCAGACACCGGTCATACGACAGTGTGAAGACCAGACACCGGTCATACGCAGTGTGAGGACCAGACACCGGTCATACACAGTGTGAGGACCAGACACCGGTCATACGAGTGTGAGGACCAGACACCGGTCATACGCAGTGTGAGGACCAGACACCGGTCATACGACAGTGTGAGGACCAGACACCGGTCATACGACAGTGTGAGGACCAGACACCGGTCATACGACAGTGTGAGGACCAGACACCGGTCATACGACAGTGTGAGGACCAGACACCGGTCATACGACAGTGTGAGGACCAGACACCGGTCATACGACAGTGTGAGGACCAGACACCGGTCATACGACAGTGTGAGGACCAGACACCGGTCATACGACAGTGTGAGGACCAGACACCGGTCATACGACAGTGTGAGGACCAGACACCGGTCATACGACAGTGTGAGGACCAGACACCGGTCATACGACAGTGTGAGGACCAGACACCGGTCATACGACAGTGTGAGGACCAGACACCGGTCATACACAGTGTGAGGACCAGACACCGGTCATACGACAGTGTGAGGACCAGACACCGGTCATACGACAGTGTGAGGACCAGACACCGGTCATACACAGTGTGAGGACCAGACACCGGTCATACGCAGTGTGAGGACCAGACACCGGTCATACGACAGTGTGAGGACCAGACACCGGTCATACACAGTGTGACCAGTGTCATACACAGTGTGAGGACCAGACACCGGTCATACGACAGTGTGAGGACCAGACACCGGTCATACGACAGTGTGAGGACCAGACACCGGTCATACACAGTGTGAGGACCAGACACCGGTCATACGCAGTGTGAGGACCAGACACCGGTCATACACAGTGTGAGGACCAGACACCGGTCATACACAGTGTGAGGACCAGACACCGGTCATACACAGTGTGACAGCCCGGAGAACGGCCCCGAGTCGGACCTGGAGCAGCAGGTGAGTCGGAGACGGAGTCCTGGAGCAGCAGGTGGTCGGCCTCTTGGGGAGGAAGAGGATCTCTGTTGACAGGAGCGACATCGAAGCCTGTCACACTCTGCCTACGAGAACCAAGGGAGCGACACCAGTGATCATCATCCGCTTCACCAACAGAAAGAACAAGATGTCGATCCTAAAACAGGGTCGGAAACTAAAAGGAACGGAGGTGTACATTAACGAACACCTCACCAGGAGGAACGGAGGTGTACATTAACGAACACCTCACCAGGAGGACGCACGCATCCTGAGGAAGCAAAGCAAGATTCAGTCTACATGGACTGCTAGCTGTAAAGTGTTCATAAAGCTGAATGGTACGACGACTGCAGAAGACGGAGAAGTCATGGTCATTAATGACATTGGTGATCTTGACAGATTGGATGTCTGAGGTAGGCTACTAATCATGACATACTCTGCACACATCACACCGGTACCTATAACACAAATGATACACTAGAACTGAAAACATTTGAATATACGGAGCACAATCTACAAGACATGGAAGACAATATCGACCCGGAAAATAACTTCTTCTGTAATATCAATGCCGACTGCGGCTATTACACAGCTGAACAGTACAATAAGTCCATTAAGGCAGATCAGAAACTTTCCATGATTCATTTTAACAGTAGAAGTCTGTATGCAAATTTCCAAAACATTAAGGAATATTTGCGCCAATTTTCACAACCATTTAACATAATCGCAATATCAGAAACTTGGATCAACCCTGAAAGGGGTGTGGATTTTGAAATAGAGGGCTATGAACTGTACTACAGAAACAGAGAGAACAAGACTGGAGGAGGTGTGGCTCTGTATGTGGACAGAAACCTTAATTACAAGGTGGTTAATGAAATGACAACTGCAATCGGAAATGTATTAGAATGTCTAACTGTTGAATTCTGCATGGAAAAGAAGAAGAATGTGATTGTTAGCTGTATTTATAGAGCACCGGGTTCCAATATTGATAT
>NW_026549561.1:0-27500 GCF_027596085.1 Anoplopoma fimbria | reverse complement strand
CACCTTCAGGTCCAATACAATCTAATGTTGGTTAGAAAACAGACCTAAGTTCAGAAAGAACGAGCAACGACACATTGAAACAGATGAAGCAGGAGGAGAGTTAAACTAATGTTCTAATAATCCGTCTCACCTCACTAAACACTCAGGAGACCTCAGAGCAGAATGGAATGCGGCCGTCTAATGACTCCTCTGTTGTCTGCAGGGCGATGGCGAGGCCGAGCCACAGCGATCACGTCCTCCAGCAGCTCAACAACCAGCGGGAGTGGGGCTTCCTGTGCGACTGCCTCATCGCCATCGGAGACATCTACTTCCGGGCGCACAAGGCTGTGCTGGCGGCCTGCAGCTCCTACTTCCGGATGATGTTCATTCGGGACCAGCAGGGGGCGGGGCGTCTGGACCTCAGCAACATGCAGATCAGCGCCGAGTGCTTCGACCTCATCCTGCAGCTCATGTACCTGGGTCGTATCGTGGTGGGGAGCTACGAGTTCGAGGAGCTCAAGGCCTCCATGGCGTACCTGCAGATGTACTACATCCCCGACTCGCTGGAGGATCTCAGGGACATCAGGAGCTCCAACCTCACCCCGTCGTCTTCAGCCTCCACCGCGTCCAGTTCCTCCACCGGTCTCACCGGCGGGAAGATGATGTTTGGAGTCCGGATGTACGAGCAGCAGAGGCCCGCTGCACCGGAGGCGGAGCATTTACCAAAAGCAGCCAGCAGCACCGCCGGGCGCCCGGATGTCCCAGCGAGCATCAGCAGACCAGCGGCGGCGGCGGAGGAGGTGGTGACTCCTCTGATAGCGGCTCCTCCTGTGGTGGACAGACTAGTCGATCAGCCGTGCGACTTGAGAAAGAGGCCCAGTGGCAGGAGTTCTGCGCTCAAAGACCGTCCTCGATTCGGCCGTACTTACACCTGCGACGACTGCGGCTTTGTCTTCAGCTGCGAGAAACTTTTAATCGAACACATCCTGACCTGCACCAACCGGAAGGCCTTTCACCAGCCGAGAGGCAACGCCGAAGGGGACAACGACTCCAGCAAAGCCGAGAGCTCCGCCTCCGAGAGCACAGAGGAACACAGGGTCATCTGTAAAGGTGAGGATGAGTGGCCCGAAGCCAAGGCCGACTCCGAGCTCGCCATCAGGTCAGCGGCCAGCGGGACGGACGGCGAGCCCGGGATGACCAGGATCATCTCCATCAAGAGGGAACCGGAAGAAGGCGTATTCCCTGAGATAGAGGTGGTCCGGGTCGGTGACCGCGGCAACAGAGACTGTAGAGCACGTTTCAGCGACGCCATGCGTAAAGAACTGCAGAGGGAGAAAGCTGGATCAGATCACGACCCGGAGCCCGGCGTCTCGGGTCTGGAACACAGCAGCGAGCCCTTTGAAGGCCACATGTCCAGCAGTGAAGAATCAGGGATCCCTGCCAAGCTCCGTAAGGTCAAAGAGGAGAAGCAGGAGGCCGACTGCGCCCCCTGTGAACTGTGCGGTGCTCTGCTGACGGACGAGGACAAGTCGGCCCACTACCTGTCCAACCACATGGGTCACATCTGTGCCTGTGGTAGGTGTGGCCAGGTGCTGATTAAAGGCCGCCAGCTCCAGGAGCACGCGGAACGCTGTGGCGAATCCCAAGGTGGCGAGTCGGACTCCCACGGGGAGGACGAGACGTCGCTGCTGGAGGAGCCGCAGGGGATGGAGGAGGGCCTGCTGGAGGCCACCGACCTGGCCTGCCCTCACTGCGGCATGCTGTTCCAGAACGAGAGCTTGGCGCTGGAGCACGCCTTGTCCTGCCACGACCAGGAGCTGTTCCGCCCGGCGCTGCTGGGGGAGGCCGGCGAGCTGGACCACCGACGCAAACACTTCTGCAGCATCTGCGGCAAAGGTTTCTACCAGCGCTGCCACCTGCGTGAGCACTACACCGTCCACACCAAGGAGAAGCAGTTCACTTGTCAGACCTGCGGGAAGCAGTTCCTGCGTGAGCGGCAGCTCCGGCTGCACACCGACATGCACAAAGGCATGGCGCGCTACGTCTGCCCGGTCTGCGACCAGGGAACCTTCCTCAAACACGACCACGTCCGCCACATGATCTCACACCTGTCGGCCGGGGAAACCATCTGCCAGGTGTGCTTCCAGATCTTCCCCGGCGGAGAGCAGTTGGAGAAACACATGGACGTCCACCTGTACATCTGCGGCGTCTGCGGAGAGAAGTTCCGTCTCCGTAAAGACATGAGGAGCCACTATAACTCCAAGCACACCAAGAGACTATAGGAACCACCGTCAGTCTGGTCCTAAAGAAAGCCATAAATGTGAGAACAAACGAATGCACTTGAACACCAAAAAGACAATCTGCACTTTTAACATATATATGCATAACCGAAGCAGGCGTTCACACTGCGAGCAGCGTGGCTCATTATTGGTCGCTCCGTTATGACCCAGATGTGTCTGCAGCTTCACAGCTTTCAATCAGGTTCATGAGGTTATTCTTTCTGGTAAAAGCCTGAATCTACTTCTAGCTAGTAGCTAACCCGCTAACTAGCTAACCAGCTAACGAGATGTATATAAGTATTAATATTTATGAAGGAGCTGGGGGTTTATATTCAGGATGATCTTTACATTATGCTTGTTTTCAGAGTCTGAAATGGTTCTTAAAGTCCAAAAACCCAAAGAAGTAAATCTAGAGACGCTGTGATTGGACGAGTCGGAACCAGTCACCCAATAGTTAATAGTTGACTAATGTTCTGTAACTGACCCGTTAATCAACACTCTGTTTTAGCACTAGGAGGCACCAAAGTGGAGTTTTCAGATGGACTTCATCTTCTGGACTTTCATGTTTCCTTCTTTGTGACTGTTTCTCACAGAGTGAGCTCTGAACCAATCAGAGCCGGCGCTTCGTCAGGGAACCAATCGAACACTTGTGTTTGTTTAAGACGTCCACATGGAGCGCCAGAGAAGACGTTCTTCATGTTCTAGTTATTGATCACTATCATTGATCACTAGTTATTGATCACTATCATTGATCACTAGTTATTGATCACTATCATTGATCACTAGTTATTGATCACTATCATTGATCACTAGTTATTGATCACTATCATTGATTGATCACTAGTTATTGATCACTATCATTGATCACTAGTTATTGATCACTATCATTGATTGATCACTAGTTATTGATCACTAGTTATTGATCACTATTGTTATTGATCACTAGTTATTGATCACTATCATTGATTGATCACTAGTTATTGATCACTATCATTGATCACTAGTTATTGATCACTATCATTGATCACTAGTTATTGATCACTATCATTGATCACTAGTTATTGATCACACTGCTTCCTTCAGTTATTGATCGCCTGTCGTTAACTGTGTTCGCTGTGCTCGGTGCCTTTACTGTGACGGTGGTGAACACTAGTGGCAGTGCATCCTCTGTCCTCTTCACAGTGGTGCATGCTGGGGGATGGAGGTCCGACTGTGGAAACACTAGAGGTCAGCTCGTAGGAACCACTGAGCCGGACCGTTTGGACTTAAGGGGCCTTTTCAAACCTGCGTTCTGAGTCTGGTTGGTTTTCCTCCTCGGTTTGATCCACTTCTGGATCGATCAAAACCACCACACAGACCCGTAACAGGAAGTGGTCTTAGTTCAGCAAAAAAATAATCTGGAGATCCGAACTCCAAATCAGGGTCTGACTCGGACTACAAACGTAGTTTGTTTCCTTCTTCCTGTGTTTTCAGAAACCTCTAAGCAACTCGGCCTAAAGCCTCTTGGTTGGTTTTAAATGTTTCCTGAGTGAAAGGAACCAAACCCTGTACTGAGATCAGAACCCGGTCTGGTTTGAAAAGGTCCTCGGTTCTCGTAGGTTCCTCTGTGATGAGTCTGTTGCCTTATGATTCATGTAAAGATGTTTTTCACTGCTGTTTTCTGTTTGCTTCACAAAACCACAAATGTTCACAAACCTGAGTGACTCTGAAGAGACGGAGGACTCAAACTGAACCAGCTGGAACCGGACCGGACATTTCAAACCCCCAGAAACCCCTTCAGAACAAGAACCAGTTAAAGTGGACAAAACCCTTTTTAGATGGACAGGAACTAGTGATGAGCCAACGCCAAGACCGCTATGTCCATGTTTTTACTTCCACCCCAACACACAACCACAGAGGGGTAAACACGCGCAGACGGCCGGTCCGTCCTGCTGCTGCTCACATTCTGGGTCATAACAACCAGAACCCACCAACAAAAGAACCACCTGACAGTTAAGATCATTGATAAGATCTATAATCAGGATAAATGATTTAACAAAACAATGGAAATACTTTTAATAAAACGTATTCTCTGTTCAGATTCATCAGACTGTTCTTAACCAGAACTGAACCGGCTGAAACCACTTCAGAACTAACCGTCAGAAAGACCCAGTTATTCCAGAACCAGAATGAACCGTCTTAAACCCCCCAGTTCAGACCCAACAGACCAACATCTTAATGGTTAAGGTCCAGTTCGGACCCAACAGGCCAACCCCTTAATGGTTAAGGTCCAGTTCAGACCCAACAGACCAACATCTTAATGGTTAAGGTCCAGTTCAGACCCAACTCTGTGATCAGTAGAAACCAGTTTGATCGAAGGGCACTTTGACCAACAAACGCATTCAGAACCAGATCAGAACCAGTAGGAGGTTTATAGATTAATGTTTAAACTAGATCACAGAACCAGTCTGTACCAGTTCAGACGTTCCTCCTCCGGTTCAGTTCTGACTGGAACCAGTTTCAAACCGTGATGAAGTTCTGCTGTTGGACTGATGGAACATATCTTCTTGTCTGGTGATGAAGTTCCCGTTAAAGGTCAAAGGTCACTTTAGTGATGTCATCAGCTGTTCCTCGTCTTCATGGTTCTGCAGGTTCTGCAGCTTTTCACTCATGTTCACTCTGAAGCTCCTAATAAACCAAGTCAAGTTCTGTTTGAGAACAAACCTGTTTCCTCCTGGTGTTATTATTATTATTTATTATTATTGTCATTGTTATTTTTTGCTCTGAGTGTTTTATTTTGGAGGGACTCACCTGCTCACCTGGCGTGTTCACATCACCTGAGAGTTAAATTGTTTTACAAACCGTTAACTTGAGACGATGTTTCTTCAATGATGGTTCACCTGGTACACCTGTCTCACCTGTCTGCCCTCACATACGCCGTTCTGGTCCTCTGAACTAAATGAGCTCTTCCTCACAGGTGAGAGGAACATTTGACTGACGTCAAGTTGTTCTAACCACCAGTGGTAGCTGGTTCTACCTGGTTCCTCCTGGTTCTACCTGGTTCCTCCTGGTTGTGGTGTTTTAACAAAGTCTCCTTTGGGGACAAAAATACATAAATCTTTTTAAAGCCTGCCGGGTTAAAAATAAATGTCAATAAATCAGAGTAGGAGATTACAATGACCCAGAAACCTGGTTCAGCTGATGGACCTCCATGTATTTATCTCCTGATCTGATTTAAAGGTTTTTAAGCTGCAGCTCTCTGGTGGATTAATGTTTAGTCTGACTTTGTCCTCAGAGGAACCAGAGAGGTGAATCAATCATTTTGTGTTTGATGAAAGAACAAACAAACATGTTGTTCAGGTAAAAGTCCATTTTAAAGTTCAATATATTTGGAGTTGGTTGTGTCTTCAGTCCAGAGCTTTCAGAACAACAGACAACATGGTCTCCAGATGGGTCCTGGTCCTGGTGCTGGTCTTTGCTGCAGTCGGGGCTCAGAGCCCGGGTTTCTCAGGGTTCTTTGATAACCCGGAGAAAACAGAAGAAGAAGACATGACAGTCCTGATGCAGCGGCTGATGGCCAGAGTGGACAAACTGGAGCGAGAAGAAGAGAGAGGTCAGTAGGAACACGCCGAAACCATGGCAATGTGTTTCTAATGTGGGTTATTATGGGATGGAAGACGCCTGAGACGAGAACCGCGTCGCCATGGCGTTTACAGTCAGCGGCTCACGTTACCTCGGTCCTAGAAAGAGGAGGGAGTTTGTTGTCATCTGCATTGGTTAGCATGGGTTAGCATGTGTTAGAATGGATTAGCATGGGTTAGCATGTGTTAGAATGGATTAGCATGGGTTAGCATGTCTTAGCATGTGTGTTAGAACGGGTTAGAATGTGTCAGCGTGCGTTAGCATGTCTTAGCATGTGTTAGCATGTTCAGTTCAGTTCACTGGGTCTGCAGCTAAAGCTCAGGTGGCGTTCTCGGCGGCCCTCGTCGACGTTGAGCAGTGGACCCATCAGGGCCCGTTTGACGCCGACACCACGCTGCAGTTCAAGAAGGTGACGACAAACATCGGCAGCGCCTACGACAACAACACAGGTAGGACTCACCTGTCACACAGTTTGATGTCTGTCTGTCTCCTGGGTCCTGACGCTGACTCTCCATTACAGGCGTCTTCACGGTGCCCGTCAAGGGACTCTACCACATACACTTCACCGGCTGCGTTGGAGAATCGGGGTCCCTGAACGCAGCGCTGATGAAGAACGGGATGAACATGTTCGCCATCTACGACACCAGGGGCGTCCACGGCAGCGCGTCCAACGGCATGGCGCTGGTCCTGGAGGCCGGGGACCGGCTGTCCGTCACCCTCTGGGCCCAGCAGAGCATCTTCGACCAGACCAGACTCAGCACCTTCAGCGGCTTCCTGGTCTTCCCCATGTAGGAGGAGACCACCGGGTCCAGGTCCTGAACCCAGAAACCGGTCCAGAGGTCCTGCTGAACCACTTAGGATGTGGTCCACGACGTAGTCCGTCAGTCATCAGTTTGACTCTCCACAATAAAATGTACCTGTAGCAACTAAAATGTGCAAATGTATCATTTCTTTAGTTCATCTTTTCACCTTTTATTTTGAAATGTTGGGCAGTTTGTTTACTTCTCATCAGGGTGTGAAGTAAACAAACTGCTGTAATGAGTCTCTTCCTTCCTGCGTTGAGATTCACAGACAGTCCCTGAACTCCACACGATCACAAACTCTCACACCTTCTTTACTGGATCTAAAAGGTTTTATTCACTTCTTCTGCTTTAGAGTTACATTTCGGTCCAGAGGTCCTGCTGAACCACGTAGGATGTGGTCCACGACGTAGTCCGTCAGTCATCAGTTTGACTCTCCACAATAAAATGTACCTGTAGCAACTGTAGTGTATTTTATCATATTCTGCTATACCTTGTTGTAATGAGGCCATGAAGTTGTTGCATGCTGTGTGATGTTGACCAGTCAGGGTTCTTAAGAGCTGCCCTGATAATGACCTCATGACCAACGTATGGGATGACAACCTTGTTTATAGTGATGTTTACACAGACGAAGAGTCCAGCTACTCAGGAACATATTTCAAAAAGTGTAAGTTTCAAGGTGTCTGAATGATGTATTTACTGCTCAACATGTGTTTTGCCTTTGTGCACATTGAAGGGATGCACAACACAGACATACAGTGCTGTGAAAAAGTATTTGCCCCTTCCTGGTTTCTTATTGTTTTGCATATTTGTCACACTTAAATGTTTCCGATCATCAAACAAATTTTAATATTAGACAAAGATAACCTGAGTAAATACAAAATGCAGTTTTTAAATGATGATTTCATTTATTAAGGGAGAAAAGCTATCCAAACCTACCTGCCCCTATGTGAAAAAGTAATTATCCCCCTTGATAAATCATGAATGAACTGTGATTAACCACGTTTTTTGGAAAGCTGAGTTAAATTTCACTAGCTACACCCAGGCCTGATTACTGCCAGACCTGTTGAATCAAGAAATCACTTAAACAGAACCTGTCTGACAAAGTGAAGCAGGCTAAAGATCTCAAAAAGCAACACATCATGCCGATCTAAAGAAATTCAAGAACAGATGAGAAACAAAGTAATTGGCATGTATCAGTCTGGAAAGGGTTACAAAGCCATTTCTAAGGCTTTGGGACTCCAGCGAACCACGGTGAGAGCCATTATCCACAAATGGAGAAGACTTGGAACAGTGGTGAAGCTTCCCAGGAGGCCGCCGACCAAAATGACTCCATGAGCCCATCGACGACTCATCCAGGAGGTCATAAAGACCCCAGAACAACATCTAAAGAGCTGCAGGCCTCACTGGCCTCAGGTAAGGTCAGTGTTCATGATTCAACAATAAGAAAGAGACCGGGCAAAAATGGCATCCATGGGAGAGTTCCAAGGCGAACGCCACTGCCGACCAAAGAACACAAAGGCTCGTCTCACATTTGCCAAAAAACATCTTGATGATCCCCAAGACTTTTGTGGACTGACCAGACAAAAGTTGAACTTTTTGAAGGTGTGCGTCCCGTTACATCTGGCGTAAAACTAACCCAGCATTTCATAAAACCAACATCCTACCAACAGTCAAACATGGTGCTGGTAGTGTGACGTCTGGGGCTGCTTTGCAGCTTCAGGACCTGGACGACTCGCCATAATTGATGGAACCATGAATTCTGCTCTCTACAGGAAATCCTGAAGGAGGATGTCCTGCCATCAGTTCGTGACCTCAAACTCAAGCCACTTGGGTTATGCAGCAGGACAATGATCCGAAACACACCAGCAAGTCCACCTCTGAATGGCTCAAAAAAAACCAAGATGAAGGTTTTGGAGAGGCCTAGTCAAAGTCCGGACTTAAATCCGATTGAGATGCTGTGGCAGGACCTCAAACAAGCCGTTTATTAGGTTTAGGGGCAATTACTTTTTCACATAGGGGCAGGTAGGTTTGGATAGCTTTTCTCCCTTAATAAATGAAATCATCATTTAAAAACTGCATTTTGTATTTACATTACATTACATTACATTACATTACAGTCATTTAGCAGACGCTTTACTTGGGTTATCTTTGTCTAATATTTAAATATTTAAATTTGTTTGATGATCTGAAACATTTAAGTTTGACAAATATGCAAAACAAAAAAAATCAGGAAGGGGCAAATAGTTTTTCACAGCACTGTCAGTCCAGCCTGAAGGATGGACGTCTGTGGGGATGACTTCTGATGCACTGATTCAATAAAGAAATAGTTGAAACTGCATCAGCGGACCTGGACGTCTTCCTTCATCCTTTGACATCAAGCTAGTTACTACACTACTAACCTGTGCAAATGTATCATTAGTTCATCTTTTCACCTTTTATTTTGAAATGTTGGGCAGTTTGTTTACTTCTCATCAGGGTGTGAAGTAAACAAACTGCTGTAATGAGTCTCTTCCTTCCTGCGTTGAGATTCACAGACAGTCCCTGAACTCCACACGGTCACAAACTCTCACACCTTCTTTACTGGATCTAAAAGGTTTTATTCACTTCTTCTGCTTTAGAGTTACATTTCAGAGTAAGAGCTTTGACTAAAACTGTTCCTTTAAATATTAACATGGTCATCACATGATCAATACTGATCTATACTGATCTATACTGATCTATACTGATCTATACTGATCTATACTGAACTATACTGATCTATACTGATCTATACTGATCTATACTGAACTATACTGATCTATACTGATCTATACTGATCTATACTGATCTATACTGATCTATACTGATCAATACTGAACATACTGATCTATACTGATCTATACTGATCTATACTGATCTATACTGATCTATACTGATCAATACTGATCTATACTGATCTATACTGATCAATACTGATCTATACTGATCTATACTGAACTATACTGATCTATACTGATCTATACTGATCTATACTGATCTATACTGATCAATACTATTACTGATCTATACTGATCTATACTGATCTATACTGATCTATACTGATCTATACTGATCTATACTGATCTATACTGGTCTATCTGGTCTATACTGGTCTATACTGGTCTATACTGGTCTATACTGGGGGGTCCTGGTCCTGGTCTGGTCTGGGACTGGTCCTGGTCTGGTCCTGGTCTGGTCCTGGTCCTGGTCTGAGACTCTGGTGAACGTAACAGAACTCATCTCTATGCTGGATTCACATGATACATAAAGTCTCATTTTATTTTGAAAGGGTCACCAGTACCCGTCCCTGAGCTGGTCCGGGTCCGGGTCCGGGTCCGGGTCCGGGTGTGTGTCGGCAGGTTGGACGGGTCCTCCGCGGTCACAGAGGGGGCTCGGTGGGGGTCCGGTCCGGTCCGGAGGTCTGCCGGGCCCCGGGAGGGTCTCCCTCCGACCCGGACCCGTCAGTCACACACCTGCTCATGTCCGAGGGGGTCCGGGTCGGTCCGGGTCCGGTGGGGTCCCGGTCCGGTCCCGGTGGAGGTCCGGTCGGTCCGGTGGGGTGGAGGTCCGGTCCGGTCCGGGTCTCCAGAGGAGGCCGTAGTAGACCCCCAGCAGCCCGGCGGACAGGGACACGGACAGCAGGTAGACCAGCACGGTACCGAGCCGAACGAGCCTCCGGTCCGCTGCGTCCCGCATGGTCAGGACCGGGTCAGGACCGGGTCAGGACCGTCTGGACCGGGTCAGGACCGTCTGGTCAGGACCGGGTCTGGACCGTCTGGACCGGGTCAGGACCGTCTGGACCGTCTGGAGGACACTGATCCGGGTCCTGAATGTCTGAGGTCAGTCTCAGCCGGAGAGCAGCGCAGAGTCCCGGTCCCGTCCTCCGGTCCTCCGGTCCTCCTCATCTGGACTCATCTGGACTCATCTGGTCTTCAGAATAAAAGCCTCGTGTTTAGTATTGAAAACACTTTTTAGCTCCAAATGTTTGTTTTTTACTTTAAGATGAAAACTTAAAGTATATTTAATATATCATTGAATGTTATTTAATGTAATTTAATATTATTTAATGTTATTGAATGTAATTTAATATTATTTAATATTATTTAATGTACTTTAATGTAATTGAATGTTATTTAATATTATTTACTGTTATTTATTGTTATTTAATGTAATTTAATGTTATTTAATGTTATTTAATGTTATTTATTGTTATTTAATATTATTTAATGTTATTTAATGTGATTTAATGTGATTTAATGTTATTTAATGTTATTTATTGTTATTTAATGTTATTTATTGTTATTTAATATTATTTAATGTTATTTAATGTGATTTAATGTGATTTAATGTTATTTAATGTTATTTAATGTTATTTAATGTTATTTAATGTGATTTAATGTGATTTAATATTATTTAATGTTATTTATTGTTATTTAATGTGATTTAATGTTATTTAATGTTATTTAATGTTATTTAATGTTATTTAATATTATTTAATGTTATTTAATGTAATTTAATGGACAGTTCATAAACATCGCTTTTATTTTGGAATTTCTCAGAAACCTGGAAAACAGCTGTCAGGTTCATCACATCTTTCCAAACAAAATGAATTATTTAATATTGGAAATGTTCCATATGAATGAATAAATGTGCTAATATTTAATGGACATTTTTGATTTATTACAACACGTTTAAGAACGATATATTTTAAATATTCTCATATTCTGTACGTACGTTTTACTGCGTTATGAGAAGACAGCTCATGAAAATAACATTTAACTTAAAGTTAACTTTATGTGAAGACGGAAGTTTATTTTGAAAAGACAATAATTAATTTAATTAATGTAATGAGTGGACTAAAGGGACCGAGATCAGTCAATCAATCAATCAATCAATCAATCAATCAATCAATCAATCAATCAATCAATCCTCATTAGTAAATGTTGGACACGTCGTGTGGACCGATGAAAGCAGATTGATGGTGTTTTTATATTTCTATTGCTGAACTTATATGAACATATATTTGCTGCTCGTCTCCCAAAGGACACAAGGAGACAGGAAGAGGACACAAGGAGACAGGAAGAGGACACAAGGAGACAGGAAGAGGACACAAGGAGACAGGAAGAGGACACAAGGAGACAGGAAGAGGACAGGAAGAGGACACAAGGAGACAGGAAGAGGACACAAGGAGACAGGAAGAGGACACAAGGAGACAGGAAGAGGACACTTAGTCAGTGGACGTCTCCTCTCTGAAGCTAATGAGCAAACAAAGAGACGATGAGATCTGAAGGTCCATCAACGAGTTTTATGTTGAAAAGACAGGACGGAACAAACAGATCAATAAGTTCATATTCATCACGTTTTATAATATTCTGATTCATTAAATCACAGTTCAGAGTTTTACTGTATATATTTATATATATACATATATATACATATATATGTATATATATATATGTATATACATATATATATACACATATGTATATGTATATATACATATATATATATATATATATATATATATATTATATATTCTGATTCATTATATACATATATTATACTGTATATATATATATATATATATATATATATATATATATATATATATATATATATATATATATATATATATATATATATATATATATATATATATATATATATATATATATATATATATATATATATATATATATATATATATGTATATATACATATATATATATATATATATATATATATATGTATATATATATATATATATATATATATATATATACATATATATATATATATATATATATATATATATATATATACATATATATATATATATATATATATATATATATATATATATATATATATATATATATATACATATATATATATACATTTTCCTGTTGGCTCCTCCGTGGTTCCTCTTCAGTAGCTCGAGTCACACAGGATCAGGATCACCTGTCAATCAAAACACATTCACTTACTATTAGGAGAAGAGACAACCTGAATAATATAATATAATATAAAGATAAATATAATATAATATAATATAATATAAAGATAAATATAATATAATATGGGATGTTTAACTTCCTAGCTCTAAGATTATAATACTCATTAATACTAATAATGAATAGATCTGTTTTAATCAATAAAAATACAATCTTTTATTTCCTTATCATTTGAATTGTGTGTTTTTATGGAGAAATAAAAACACTATAAAATACTATAACAAAGTAAAAGTATAACGTTTAGTATTTTTGATGGTTTACTGACTTCAGACTACCAAACGGAATTTCGTTGTATCACTACAATGACAATAAAAAACCTCTTATCTTTATCTCTTCACAGCGTTGTGTGTGTGGACCAGCTGCTATAATCAAATAACAAATGTAAAGGCTCAGGTTTCATCATGTGACTGAAGAGAGGAGGTCACATGATGAAACCTGATCATCATGTGACCTCCTGTCTTTAGTTCTGTGTTCTTTCTTGTTGATGACCTCACACACCTGTGCTGCTGGGCTCTGAGGTTCTCCTCACTCATCCAGGTTCTTCTTGGAGGATCCGTCCCGGGTCTTCGCCCTCAGCTTGTTCACCTGAGACTCGGCGATGTCGGCCCTCTCCTCCGCCTCCTCCAGCTCGTGCTGCAGCTTGCGTAGTTTGGCCAGGTTGGTGTTTGCTCCCTCCTCCGCCTCCTCGGCTGCACGTTTGTACAACTTGACCTTCAGCTGAAGCTTGTCCACCAGGTCCTGGATGCGGGCCATGTTCTTGCGGTCCTCCTCGGTCTGGTAGGTGAGCTCCTTGATGCGGCGTTCGTACTTGCGGACCCCCTTGATGGACTCTGCTCCCCTTCTCTGCTCCGCCTCCAGCTCGTTCTCCAGGTCTTTGATGCGGGACTCCAGTTTCTGGAGCTGCTTCTTGCCGCCCTTCATGGCGATCTGCTCGGCCTCGTCCAGGCGGTGCTGCAGGTCTTTGATGGTCTGCTCCATGTTCTTCTTCATGCGCTCCAGATGGGCGCTGGTGTCCTGCTCCTTCTTCAGCTCCTCGGCCATCATGGCTGCATCCGTGATGGCCTTCTTGGCCTTCTCCTCAGCGTTGCGGTTCTCCTGTATGGCCTCCTCCATCTCGTTCTGCATCTGCATGAGGTCTGCTTCGTGCTTCTTCTTCTGGTTGATCAGGCTGGTGTTCTGGGAGTGAAGGAGCTGCATCCGCTCCGTCGCCTCCGTCAGCTCCTGTTCGGCCAGTTTGCGACTTCGTTCCGTCTGCTCAAGGCCGGCCCTCAGGTCCTCCAGCTCGGCCTGGATCAGGTTATTCCTGCGCTCCAGGAGAGCAATGTTCTCTCTCAGGTCGTCGTTTCCATGCTGTGCGTCGTCCAGCTGCAGCTGAGAGTCCTTCAGGAACGCCTGGAGGCTCTTGAGCTGCTTCTGGGCGTCGGCGGCCTGCCTGTTGGCTTGGCTGAGCTGGATCTCCATCTCGTTGAGGTCGCCTTCCATCTTCTTCTTGACCCTCAGGGCCTCATTGCGGCTCCTGGTTTCAGACTCCAGCGAAGACTGAAGCGACTCGAGCATCCGCTGGTAGTTCCTCTTTGCTTGCTCCATTTCCTCGTCTTTCTCAGCCAACTTGCGCTCCATGTCGGCCTTCACCTGGTTGAACTCCAGCTGGGTTCGGAGGATCTTGCTCTCTTCGTGCTCCAGAGAACCTTCTGCCTCCTCCAGTGCTGACTGGAGCTCAGCCTTTTCCTGCTCCAGCTGCTTCCGAATCTTCTCCAGCTCATGAGCACTCCTGCCGCCTTCCCCCAGCTGGTCACTGAGGTCGGAAATCTCCTCTTGGAGGTTCTTGTTCTCTCTCTTCATGGTCTCAAGTTGATCCACAGACTCCTCATAGGCGTTCCTCAGTTTGAAGAGTTCAGTGCTCAGAGACCGAGATTCCTTTTGGGAGGCCTCCAGCTCACATTGCGACTCCTCAAACTTTTGCTTCCACTCTGCCATGACTTTGTCAAAGGCCCTTTGCTTCTTGTCCAGGACTGCAGACGCTGCATTGGATTTCTCAAGGTCCAGCATCAGGTCTTCGATTTCATTTTGGAGGCGGTGCTTGGTCTTCTCGAGGGATGAACACTTTGCATTCACTGCCTCTGTGGCCTCCTCGGCTTCCTGCAGTCTTTGAACCAGCTTCTTCTTTGCTTCCTCCAGTTCCTCTGTTCGCTGGATTCCATCTGTTTCGTATTTGGTCCTCCATGCTGAGACCTCGGTGTTGGATTTGGACAGAGCTCTCTGCAGCTCAGCCTTGGCCTCCTGCTCCTCTTCAAACTGCTCTCGGAGCAGGTCACAGTCGTGGCGAGCAGATTGCACGGCGTGGGCGAGGGCGTTCTTTGCCTTCACTTCCTCCTCCAGCTGTCTGCGTAGATCTTCTACCTGCTGGTTGTATGAGTTCTTCCCTCTGGTCAGCTGTGAAATCAGACACTCCTTCTCCTCCAGCTGACGGCCAAACTCCCCGTTCTCCGTGAGCAGCTTGGCCCTCTGGGTAGTGAGGTCATTGACGGAGCGCTGACACTCCTCATATCTGCTCTTGTACTCGTTCATGTTGTCTTCCATTGTACGGCACATCTTCTCAATGTTTGACTTGGCCTTCACTACACTCTCCATGTTAGAAGACAAGTCATCCAGCTCCAGCTTCAGCTCGCTCTTTTCCTTCTCCAGCTTCTGCTTCACCCGCTGCAGGTTGTCGATCTGTTCGCCCAGTTCAGCGACGCTGTCGGCGTGTTTCTTCCTCAGGGCGGCAGCCGTGGCTTCGTGTTGGAGCGTTGATTCCTCGAGCTCCCTACGCAGCTTCTGAAACTCAGCATCTCTCTTTTTGTTCATCTCCACCTGTGCTGAGGTTGCTCCACCCGCCTCCTCCAGGCGCTCGCTGATGTCCTCCAGCTCGCGGGAAAGATCGGATCGCTGCTTCTCAACTTTGGCCCGGGCGGCCCGCTCAGCATCCAGCTCCTCTTCCAGCTCCTCGATTCTCGCTTGGTTTTCTTTCAGCTTCTTCTGGAGCTGAACTGAAGCAACCTGCTCGTCTTCTAGTCTTGAATTTATTTGGACAATCTCAAAATCTTTTTTTTTTTGAGTTTCTCCTCCAGCTGTTGCTTATCGTTTTCTACGTCCATCAAACTCTCCTGAGTCAGTTTCAGGTCTCCTTCGAACTTCCTCTTTGAGCGCTCGAGGTCCATCCTGAGTTTCTTCTCCTGCTCCAACGAGCCCTCCAGATCATCCACCTGTTGCTCCAACTTAACTTTGGCTTTGGTTAAGCTATTGGCTTTGTCTTCTTCACTCTGAAGGTCATCCAGTGTCTGCTGGTGAGCCTCCTGTAGTGCCTTCTTCTCTTTGGTGAGCTTCATGATGTTTTCGTCCTGGGAAGCCATCTCCTCCGTCAGGTTTTTCACCTTGTTCTCTGTGGCGTGTTTCTCTTTCTCGACCTTTGCCAAAGTCAGCTCCAGATCATCTATATCTTTCTTCAACTCTGAGCATTCGTCCTCAAGCTTCCGTTTCTTAGCTGTGAGATCAGCATTCATCTCCTCCTCATCTTCCAGTCTCTCTGTCATCTCTTTCTGCTTGGCCTCCAGCTGAATCTTGCTCTTTATAAGCTGTTCACAGCGTTCTTCGGCGTCTGTCAGTGTATCCTGTTCAGATTGAATGTGAAGAGTCAGATCGTTCTTCTCTTGGAGAAGAGTCACGATTTTCTCCTCTAGTTCTTTCCGTCTTGTTTCTGATTTCTCCAGAGCTTCTTTCAGCTTGTTGAACTCGTCCTTCATGTTGGCCATCTCCTTCTCAGACTCGGCGCTCTTCAGCAGTGGTTTGATCTTGAAGAAGAGCTTCATCCAGGGCCAGTTTTTTACACCCAGAAAGAGCGAAGGTTCCACTGGATGACCGTCAGGGCATCTCTGCGTTCCACTAGCTTTGAAAACTCTTCCCTCATAAGGATTGCCCGGGCATTAGCCTGGATCCGGGTGATGATTCGAGAGAGTTGCTCATCACGCATCTCCTCCAGTGTCCCCAACAGACCGGCTTTGAAGAAGACCTTGGTGTGACCAAACCGGTACTGAGTGTGGTCGATGTCCAGTGATCCCAGCAGCTTCTCTGCACTCTTTTTGCAGTCAATGAACTGGCCTTCAGGGATGGCGGAGGCATTCAGAATCCTGTACCGTTGTTTGAAGTCGCCATAGAGCACCCTGTTTGGGAAACCCTTCCTGCAGATCCTGATGCCTTCCAGGACACCGTTACAGCGCAGCTGGTGCATCACCAGGCAGTTATCCATGGCCCCTGGAGTTTTCTTCTCATTAGGAATCAGACAGCGGACGAAGTGGGGATGTGTGGTTTTCAGGTTGTTCATCAGCTTGTTCAGGTTTTCCCTGTGAAGTGCCGACACAGTCTGGAACGAGGAACCTTTCTTCTTGGCTCCTTTGCCGCTTGCTTTGTCCCCGCCATCAGTTCCTGAAAAGCTTGAAAACAGCAGACTGAGCAGCTTCACAGATGATTTCTGGTAAAGACCAATCACAGTTTCATTCAGGGGTCTTTATTTTTGACCAACCAGTTGCTGATGTTGTAGTCCACCGTGCCGGCATAGTGAACCAGGGCAAAATGAGCCTCTGCTTTCCCCTTTGCAGCCCTCGGCTTCTCAAACATCTTGTTCTTTCCCAGGTGATTGTCATAGAGCTTGGACTTGAAGGTCTGGTCACTGGCTTTGGGAAACATGCATTCCTCCTCCAGAATGGACAGGATGCCCAGCGGCTTCTCAATGAGGTCAATACAAGCTTGTAAGTCCATCCCAAAGTCAATGAACTCCCAATCAATGCCTTCTTTCTTGTACTCTTCTTGTTCCAGAACGAACATGTGATGGTTGAAAAACTGTTGCAGTTTCTCGTTGGTGTAGTTGATGCACAGCTGCTCAAAAGTGTTGTAATCAAAGATCTCGAATCCAGCGATATCCAGAACTCCTATGAAGTACTGACGGTGCTGTTTTGTGTCCAGGGAGTGGTTGATCCTCACCACCATCCAGTTGAACATCTTTTCATACACTGACTTAGCCAGAGCCCCGAGGGAGTAGTAGACTTGGTCCACACTTTGGCCTTTGGTGACATATTCATTTCCGACCTTGACTCTGGGATGACACAGCCCCTTGATGAGGTCGGCAGAGTTCAGCCCCATCAGGTAAGCCGATTTATCAGCAGCCTCCGTCCCGTCCGGCTCCGCCTGCTCCTCACGCTGCTTCTGTTTGAACCTCATGTTGCCATAGTGCATGATGGCTCCTGTCATTTTATAGATGCCCATCTTCTCCTCTGGGGTGAAGCCGAGCACATCGAAGGCGCTGTCGGTGGCCAGCAGCTCATCCGAGTCATTGATGGAGGCGACCGTCACCTCTCCTTGGGAGATGTAGGAGTAGTCGTAGGGGTTGTTGGTGATCAGCAGCATGTCCAGCAGCTCTGGCTTCTGATTGGACAGGATCTGGTAGAAGATGTGGTAGTTCCTCTCAGCCTTGAGCTGGAAGGTGCACCGTGACTTCTCCAGCAGGTACGTCTCGACGTCAGCAGACGACAGCTTCCCGCTCGTACCGAAGTGAATTCGGATGAATTTTCCAAAGCGAGACGAGTTGTCGTTTCTCAGCGTTTTGGCATTGCCGAAAGCCTCCAGCGCGGGGTTGGCCTGGATGATCTGGTCCTCCAGGGTCCCCTTGCTAGGGTCTCTTTTGGCTCCGCTGACTGCCGCGATGCTGGCAAAGTACTGGATGACCCTCTTG
Organism: Anoplopoma fimbria; assembly: GCF_027596085.1. Lineage (NCBI taxonomy): Eukaryota > Metazoa > Chordata > Actinopteri > Perciformes > Anoplopomatidae > Anoplopoma > Anoplopoma fimbria. The sequence goes on along the minus strand of NW_026549561.1, from coordinate 9,022 downwards.
GTGTTCACAGTCTTCCCGGCTCCGGATTCTCCGGTGATGAGGACGGACTGGTTCTCCCGGTCAGTCAGCATGTACTGGTAGGCGTTATCAGAGATGGAGAAGATGTGAGGAGGAGCCTCGGTCCTCTTCTTCCCCTGTAAGCTGACACCACCTCTGAATCGTAGACAGGAAGCCACTTGTAGGGGTTGACGGTGACGCAGAAGAGCCCAGAGTAGGTGTAGATCATCCAGGCGGCGTAGCGCTCTTTGAGGTTAAACAGCACGGCGGGCTCATGGAGGAACGTGAACATCGCCATATCTTCAATCTTATCAAACTTTGGCGGGTTCTGGGGGTGGACGTCAAGCTCCTTCGCGGTTACCGTTGTTCCATCCTCCTTCTTCACCGTCACCATTCCTCCGTCTTTGCTCTGGATCTGTCCCTTCATATATTCCACTTTATCGTCCACCACGAAGCACTCTGTCTTGATGTCGAACGCTCTGGTCTGGGCTTCCAGGCGCTCCTTGTCTGACTTCCTCAAGAAAGGAGCCGCCTTCCCGAACTCGGCCATCAGAGCGTCACCCATGGTGCAGCGGCGAGGTTCACGGCCGTCAGAAGAGAGGTCGATCCAAGAAGAAGGAAGAAGTGTTTGTGTCTCTGATGCAGAGCGGACCTTTATAAAGACGCCCTGAGCACCAAATTAGGAAATAACTGCTGAGAGAATGAAGAGAGGAACCCATGAGGGCAGAGTCAGGACCTTTGGCTGTTAGAGTCCATTTTAGGAAAAGGACGGATTCTTTTCTTATCTGGTCGCTGATAGAGACTCCGGACACCTCTCCATTTAGACTTCTACTGCAGCTCATCTTCAGTTTACTCTGCAGTGGTATCATTAATCTACTGCTGTTTGAGGCCCATTTCAATTTTACTTTATTGGTCACTGCTTATATTTAAACAATCCTTCATATCTGGTTCTGTTTGGCTGAGAAAGTAGATCCAGAAAAGATTTATTAATCATTGAAATAAAGGAAAATGGAAGTAACAGTGGTTGATCTAAGAAGAACTTAATGATTTTATTCTTTATTCAAATCTTATTTTTTGACAGTTTGACAAATATTATCAGGAAGCTCTTTGGTTGTCAGCTTATGATATATTTCTGATCATTTTGATCAATGCATATTTAAATCTGTAAAGAAAATCATTCCAGCGGTTTCTTCAACATTAAAAACTCACAAAACTTTATTTTAAAAGTTAGTTATTGTGCTGAAGTTTCCTTGTTTCCGTTTCTGTCTTTAACTACAACATCCAACATTAATTAACCTCCGACTGTAATGATGAGCAGACCAATATTTGTCTATATTAGTATCACACAGTAATTTCATTTCATTAATTTAATTTAATTTAATTTAATTTAACAGCAGATCTCTAAAAGGCTCCAAACATCCCACATGTGGAACCTCTTCAGTGGTTCTGACTGAAGTGTTTGTGTCTCTTTATCTCTGAAGTCTGAACTCATCGGACACAAATAGAAACCAGAGAGTTTTAATCTTCATGAACCAGACCTCCATGTTTGTCACATTTCTGATGTTCTCCACTGTAAATAAATATTCTTTAGAGGTAAGATGTGGAAACAGAGAACTAAAGGAAACCTTCCAGAAAGAGTTCACAGCTTAGTTAATTTCTAGGAAATGATTAAAAACTATGAGTTATTATATCAGAATTATTTGTTTTAGATTTTTACAGTCGGATCTGGTTGATTCACTCTGATCATAAAATCTTTTGTAAGTTTATTAAAGAGAATCCCATGAAAACTGTTTGAACTTCATATTATATGATTTATTAATTTATAGTATCGTTAATCTTTGTTTTATTTGATCAAGTTTTTTTTAAACGCTTCATGTTGATGAAATATGTGAAATCTTAGGTTTCACATATTTAAACAGATTTATCTAAAAAACAAAATCTTTATTTGAATTATTATTTATTTTGGTTATTATTTTACATTGCAAAGATAAATGTTTTATTGTAAATGCTGTTAATTCTTCTTCTTTTGTTTGAAACCAGCAGATTTTATTTGTTTAAAGTGTTAAAAGTGATGAAGACGAAGTTTCTGTTCACACAGTCGTTCAAATAGCAGCAGATGATGTGTGTGTGTGTGTGTGTGTGTGTGTGTGTGTGTGCGTGCGTGTTTGTTTTACATCACTGTATGTGCCAGATGGGTGGAGTTTGTTCATTAGAGACACACTTGGTCTCTGAAGGTCAAAGGTCATTCCCTCTACAAAGTAAACAGTAAAATAAACTTGATAACAAATATCATCAGTTTTATTAATGTTTGTATTTTATGAAAGAAACGTGTGCAAAGAACTTTATTTTCATAATTTAACGTCAACACAAGAGCATTCTGGGAAAATGAGTCTGTTTCAGGACAAAAACACATTTTAAGGTCTTAAAGGGTCAAAGGTCAGAAAAGACGTTCTCTTGTAGTTCTTTGTCTTAATAACTGTAGCAGAAAGGTGGAAAATAAAGAAACGTACAGAGGAGAAGAAACAGCTGATGTGTAGTAAGTGATCCAAAACCCGTCCGGGTTTCCTAAACTCTTTGGGACCACAATGTGTTGAAGGAGGTGTGTTGATCCAGGAGTAGGTGGGCTGAATAGAACCAGGTACATGTTGGACCTGATTGGATACAAAGGAGGACCTGCTGGCCTCCGTTTGGTCTTTAAGATAAATCTCCTTTAATGAAACTCTCCAGGGTTCTGCTTCCTGTTCCTCACAAACCAACGGAACTGGACTGAACTGGACTGAACTGGACTGGTGTCTCAGGTGAGTCCCACATGTGTCTCAGGTGAGTCCCACATGTGTCTCAGGTGAGAGTCCCACATGTGTCTCAGGTGTTCTCAGGTGAGTCCCACATGTGTCTCAGGTGTTCTCAGGTGAGTCCCACATGTGTCTCAGGTGTTCTCAGGTGAGTCCCACATGTGTCTCAGGTGTTCTCAGGTGAGTCCCACATGTCTCAGGTGTGTGTCTCAGAGGTGTGTCTCAGGTGTGTGTCTCAGGTGTGCCTCGGGCTCAGCAGAGTGACATGCGTTTGCGGTGCTGCTCCACCAGGGGCACCAGGCAGTGTGGTGGTCCGGCCTGCAGGAGGAACAGGTGTTCCAGCAGGTCGGCGGCGGTCGAGCGCTGCTGCGTGTCACGGGTCAGCATGCAGCCCAGGAAGTCTTTCAACACCGGAGACACCTGAGACACAGAGAGTGACATCATCAACAACCGCCCACAACCACCTGCTCACTGGTTAGCCACTTAGCATCTCTGCTCCTGAACCAACGTTCACTAAATGTTAACGACGTGAAAGCGTCTCGTTAGCTGGTCCCCATAATGCATGTTTTTATGACTAGTTTATGTTTAAAAGTTTAATTACTTTATTGTGATGGATTATGATTTAGTCTCTACTCATTTATTGTGACATTTATATTGATCCCTCTATCAGAGAGGCTGGTCCTCACAACGCATGTTCTGTCCTTGTGTCCTCCCTTTGTAGTGAAGATGTGTATGCGTGTGTGTGTGTGTGTGTCTGACCCTGTGGAGATTCTTCACGCTCGGCGGTTCTTCGTCTCTCAGCTTCTTCATCGCGGTGATGGGCGTGTCGCTGAAATATGGCGGCTCTCCGTCCACCATCTCCACCACCATGATGCCCAGAGACCAGATGTCCACCTGAGGGACACAGGAAGCTGTCAGAGTTCACCTGTCCACACAGATACTGGACCAGGTTCTCATGTGGGGTCTTCAGAGGGTACCTGTACCTCGGTACCGTACGGGGTTTTAGAGATCACTTCAGGAGCCATCCAGTACGGAGTCCCCACCAGAGAACTCCTCCTCGGGACGTCTCTGCTGATCTGAGCGCAGAAACCAAAGTCTGACAGTTTTACCTGCAGAAGAGGAAGAAGGAGAAAAGAAGAAGAAGAGGAAGAAGAGGAAGAAGAAGAAGAAGAGGAATAAAGAAGAAGAAGAAGAGGAAGAAGAGGAAGAGGAATAAAGTAGAGGAAGAAAAGAAGAAGAAGAAGAAGAAGAAGAAGAAGAAGAAGAAGATTCAGGTGTTGTCTTTGTTGTTTTTGCAGTTAATCACTTCCTGTCACTTTCAGCTGGTTGGTGAGTCTGTTTCTGGACTCAGTGGTCATCTGTGAGTTGTACTGGGGCTAGCTACATGCTAAGCTACATGCTAAGCTACATAATAACAATAACCAATCCTTTATTAGTCCCACAATGGGGAAATTACAATTCTCTGCATTTAACCATCCTGGAGGAGCAGTGGGCTGCTAAGAAGCGCCCGGGAGCTCAAGGACACCTCGGCATGTTGACTGTAGAGGGATTTGAACCACCAACCTTGTGGTTTCGGGGACGAGTGCTCTTCCTCATGTGCCACAGCTGCCCCATGCTAAGCTACATGCTAAGCTACCCAAACAAGCTGTGAATGATGTGTATATATATATATATAAACTGTCTGTCTGTTCCTCTCTCTGTCTGTCTCTCTGTCTGTCTGTCTGTCTGTCTGCTTGTCTGCCTGCTTGTCTTACCTTCCCGTCCACACTCAGCAGTATGGAGTCACTCTTGATGTCTCGGTGAACGACTCCCTGAGAGTGAAGATAAGTCAGAGCCTGAAGAACGCTTTCACACACGGTGGCTGTCTGCTCCTCGTTCAGCCTGGAGGAAAACACAGAGTACTGTAGTACACGACAGAGTACACCACAGAGTACTGTAGTACACCACAGAGTACACCACAGAGTACTGTAGTACACGACAGAGTACACATCAGAGTACTGTAGGACACGACAGAGTACACATCAGAGTACTGTAGGACACATCAGAGTACTGTATTACACCACAGAGTACTGTAGTACACCACAGAGTACTGTAGTACACGACAGAGTACACCACAGAGTACTGTAGTACACCACAGAGTACACCACAGAGTACTGTAGTACACGACAGAGTACACATCAGAGTACTGTAGGACACATCAGAGTACTGTATTACACCACAGAGTACTGTAGTACACATCAAAGTACTTTAGGACACAGTCCATTCAGTTAAGTACGCAGTCCATGTACTTTAGTACACAGTAAGTGTACTTTAGAACACGGTCCATGTTCTTGTACTTTAGTACTCCGTCTGTGTACCTTAGTACACAGTCCATGTACTTTAGGGCGCAGTCCATGTACTTGTACTTTAGTACTCTCTGAATCCTTCCTCCACTGCAGTATAAGTACATCAACATGCTCACCTGGTTTCACTGACGATGTTTGTGAGAGCACCACCCTGCAGGTACTCCATGATTACCCAGAGTTCCTCCTCCACCAGAGCGCTGCTGAACATCTGCACCACGTTATGGTGCCGTAGTCCCTCATGATCACCACCTGAGAACCACGGAACCTTCACTTATCGTTCTATTACATCTTTACCTTCACTTTACTTTATTTTATTTTCTATTAATGAAGTCTATATATTTCAATAACGTGAATTGAATTTATTTAATTCTATTTATATTTTACTTTTTTACCCTACCCTACTCTACCCTACCCTACCCTACTCTACTACTCTACTCTGCCCACTCCACTCTACCCCCCTACCCTACTCTACCCTACTCCCCCACTCTACCCTACTCTCTACTCTACCCTACCCTACTCTACCCCACCCTACTCTACCCCTCACCCTCTACCCCCACCCTACTCTACTCTACCCTCTACCCTACCCTACCCTACTCTACTCCCACCCTACTCCTCCCACTCTACCCTACCCTACTCTACCCTACCCTACCCTACTCCCTACCTACCCCCCACCCCACCCTTCTCTCTACCCTACCTACCCCACCCCTCTCTCTCTACCCCCCTACCCTACCCTACCCTACCCTACCCTACTCCCACCCTCTACCCTACTCTACCCTACTCTACCCTACCCTACCCTACCCTACTCTACTCTACTCTACCCTATCCTACTCTACTCTACCCTACCCCCTACCCTACTCTACTCTACTCTACCCTACCCTACCCTACTTTACTCTACCCTACCCTACCCTACTCTACTCTACCCTACCCTACCCTACTCTACCCTACTCTACTTTACTCTACTTACGTATTGGTACCTCGTTCTTTACACAAGAGCAGCCCTCCCTACGTTGCTGCTTCCTACTTTCTCTACGTCCATCATCTTCACTGCTACCTGTCTGCCGCCGCTCTCTCTCTGGCGATGCAGACCACACCTGTAGAACCTTCACCGATCTTCACAAAGTTCTCCAGAGTGTTCCTCGGGTCCCCTGGGTCCACCACCATCTGCAGCGCCGCCTTGAACTGCTCATGGGTCACATTCACCCCATCAGGTGCTGGGGGAGGGGCGGGGCTGGCTATGGGGGGGCAGTGTTTTAGGTGGACTGATGTTGAAGCTGGAGGAGGGGCGGAGCGGGAGGGTGATGGGCGGAGCGAGGAGGGTGATGGGAGGAAGGAGGGAGAGGGGCGGAGCAAGGAGGGAGAGGGGCGGAGCAAGCGCTGAGGTCGACCCGTGATGATGGGACTGCTGGTGCTGTTGGGGGGGCAGCAAGGGGGGAGGATAACTGGGGAGGAGAACAGAGACCTTTAGTCCGTCCTTTATGTGACGAGTGTTTCCTGTTTCTATGTTAAGCTAAGCCAACCAGCTGTTTGTAGCTTGATATTCAGCTTTCAGACAATAGAATCTGTTTCCAGTCTTTATGCCAAGCTAAGCTAACCAGCTGTTTGTAGTTGATATTCACTGTTCGGACAATATAATATGTTTCAGTTTTTTATGCTAAGCTAAGCTAACCAGCTGTTTGTAGTTTGTTTCGTCATTCTGCTTCTATCGATACACAAACTTCCACCTCAGAAAACTTTATTTATAACTTTTAAAGTTTCAAATTAAAATGTACAGAACGTCTCCTTTAGATGACATCATTTCTCACCTTGGTCGTAGGTGGAGTGAGGCCTTCTGGGAGTTTCTCTGGAGGAGGACAGCAGGTCAGGCAGGTGACTGACGTCTGGTCTCAGTCTCAGGTGAGCTCTGCTGGGCTCCACAGTCTGCAGGTGGTTGTAACAGGAAGCTGGCCTCTGTCTAGCCCACCCCCTCACTGCGGGCGTACTGTCCACCGCTCAAACCCGCCACACCTGCTGACTCCCGACCCCTGTCCTCTGCGGGGTCACACCTGTCCTCTGCGGGGTCACACCTGTCCTCTGCAGCGTCCCAGGTGTGGGGGGCGTGGCCTCAGCCGGAGCCCTCACCTCACAGGTGGACTTGGCTCTCTGCAGACCATTCTCGCTGCGTACCTGTCGGATTCGGTCCTGCCAGTAGGTGGAGTTCCCGCCCGTCTTCCTGTCGACCTCGTCGCCGTGGCGATCGAGCTGCTGGTACTGGTATGACTCCTCGTCCACCAGTTCTCCCAGTCGGCCCAGTGAGCGTGCTCGTTTCCGTGCTGACGGACTGCTGCGGCGCAGAGAGTTGGAGCCGGTGACGGACAGACGGCTCATCTCAGAGATCACCTGGGAGATGTAGTCTCCATGACCGATGAAACTACCACGGACGATCGTCTGCAGACAGACAACAAGTACTCTGTGAGGTACTTTATACATCATTCATATACTTATACTCTGTAGATCAATACATGAAGGATCAGAGAGGTGAGGTCATCGTTAACACGTTCAGATCAGGAATCAAACCTCCGGTTCTTTAAAGAGAAGTCTGCATTCTCTCTGCTGTCCATCAGGGACGACTCCTCTGGTTGTATATAAATATTATATATGATTATAAAAATATTATATATGAATATAAAATATATAAATATTATATATGAATATAAAAAATATTATATATGAATATAAAAATATATAAATATTATATATGAATATAAAAATATTATATATGAATATATACATAAAAATATTATATATGAATATAAAAATATTATATATGAATATAAAAATATTTATATGAATATAAAAATATAAATATATATATGAATATAAAAATATATAAATATTATATATGAATATAAAAATATAAAAATATTATATATGAATATAAAAATATATAAATATTACATATGAATATAAAAATATATAAATACGTAAAAATATAAATATATAAATATATGAACACTTGATTATATTCATATTTATTTAGTGTGAAAGCTGAAGCTCTTGATGATGATCATGTGGTCTGTTATCTAGGTCACATGACCTAGGCCTGCATGGAAACATCAGTTACACAAACATGACATTACAGTGAACCAGTGAACGCACCGTCAACAGAACCAGGTAAATTTTAGGATGCAGTAGACATCCTGGTACTTCAGAAATATTGACATACTATGTGTTTGGACCTATAGGCAGTGTCTGAGAGACTAAACAGTGTGATAGTTAGTCTGTTAAACATGTCAGAGGTCAGAGGTCAGACCCTTGCCTCCCAGTAAAGCTGTGATTTTTTTATTTCAGCAGCAGATGGAGACAAAGGCCGTTTCTCAATACCAAGTATGGTCAGAGTATGGACTTGCAAACTTGCAAGTTCATACTTGGATAGTTCGACTCGGAGTACAAACTCCCGAGGACGGGAGGACGCAGTACGTCATTACGTCATTACGTCATTTTGCAATTGGAACAGCAGCGAACTTGATGGCGTCACCAACGTCACGACGTCACCAACTCAGCTCGTCGGTCCGCCTACTCCGGTTATCTTCATCATATATATTGACAATAAAACGAAATATGATATAAAACACAACCCTGCCTTTTTTCGTTTTCATTTAGAAAATATTAAAATATTAATATGTATATGTATATATATATATATATATGTATATATTTTGTGTTACATCTACAACCACAACCACAGAGACACCGGAGCCAGCGGCACATCTGGAGAGGCCTAGCCGAGATCAGACTGCTGTCAGCGGGCTGCATGAGCACCACCGCCCGGTCTCCTCTCTGGTCCTCTCATATCTCTATATATATATATCTATCTATATCTATATATATAGATATAGATATAGATATAGA
>NW_026549560.1:60000-62083 GCF_027596085.1 Anoplopoma fimbria | reverse complement strand
AGAACCAGAACCAGAACCAGAACCAGAACCAGAACCAGAACCAGAACCAGAACCAGAACCAGAGGCAGAACCAGAACCAGAACCAGAGGCATAACCGAACCAGAACCAGAACCAGAACCATAAACATAACCAGAGGCATCCTGAACACTGCCGGGCCTGTATACTGTATACTGTATTCTGTATACTGTATTCTGTATACTGTATACTGTATACTGTATACTGTATTCTGTATTCTGTATACTGTATTATGTATACTGTATTCTGTATTCTGTATTATGTATTCTGTATACTGTATACTGTATTCTGTATACTGTATACTGTATACTGTATACATAATACAGTATACTGTATACTGTATACTGTATACTGTATACTGTATACATAATACAGTATTCTGTATACTGTATTCTGTATACTGTATACTGTATACTGTATACTGTATACTGTATTCTGTATACTGTATTCTGTATACTGTATACTGTATACTGTATTCTGTATACAGTATACTGTATACTGTATACTGTATACTGTATTCTGTATACTGTATTCTGTATACTGTATTCTGTATACTGTATACTGTATTCTGTATACTGTATTGTATGTATACTGTATACTGTATTCTGTATACTGTATTCTGTATACTGTATACTGTATTATGTATACTGTATACTGTATACTGTATACAGAGTGCCTCTGAAGAGTACATCAACAGTCTGGTAAACCTGAAGTGTAGGTCACATTTTGTTGTGAATTGTGTGACTTTTAAGACCTCTGTGCACCAGCACACTGTATATGCCATCTCAGGACTCATTTAAAGCAGCATGTGAATGTATGAATGAATGAAGTAATGTCCTTTGTCTTTCAGTAGTCATATAGGCCAGAAACAGAACTCTCACCGTGGTAATGATTTAAGATGATCTGTTATATCCGTAAGAAGGATTAATTCATGTAAAGAACATTATTGTGTTTTCACACTCAGTTTCAGGCTGTCTGAGCAAGTTGGCTGTTTTCCAAAGCCTCATTCCCCGTCCACAGTGAGATGTGGTGGTGTTTCATATGTCCAGAAACATGGTGCCCATATATACAGTGGGAAACCTGGGTTCTTTTAGTCAGTGAATACAGTCAACCTGAAATGAACGCTACCATGCTGGAAGCATTTTGCCAAATTCATTTGAAAAATGCCTTTGTTTTTTAATATTGCATTCAATATTTATGAATTAGAAATTGTAAATTGGTCAATGTGTGAGACAATCAGATTTTAATTTTTTAATCTTCATTTTGTATTTTTCAGACAGCTGATGTTCTTACCCACACAAAGTCTACAGCTCAACCAGGTCGAGCTTTATCTGTGAGGGAGACTACTGTGTTAACGTCATTAAGGTCACATGGCAAGAAAACACTCATGCAAACTTTAATCAAACCCTCATCTTCACTAACTTAATATTTCATGTGATATCTGCAGAAAATGAACTGACCAAAAATGTATTTTGATTTTGAAATTGTTTTTTTCAGAATTGGAAGAAAACAAGGAGCCTTAGACAGGGGGTGTATGTTCATTTTAGTTCTGTATGCTTGTTTTTCTCTAGAATACAGACCGGGAGGAACGGAGTTAAACATGGAACGCTCACAGTGGTTGAAGATGACATCGGTACGGTCTGCTCAAGTCCAACAACAATAAGCATCGCCCTGGTTATTGAGGAACAGATTTTCCCAGATGATGTCTGCGACTTCCAAGCTGCCTTTGCCTTTCTGTTTGGGCTCATCTATGCTCTTAAACTGGACAATCCGAAGGACTTGAGGTACAGATTTGAAGTAATTCAAAAGGTGTTAATGAACCTTGGTAGCCGGTGCTCTGACGCGTTCAGGCCTGTTAAGATACGACACTTATCACTTGGTTGCATGGAGTGCTGGACATTTGCATTACACTGAAAGAGGTGAATTAATAAGGCCACATACTGTTTTTGATTCATTTTTTCTTGTTGGCCAGTTCATCTAGGATTAGGATGAAGTTGTATACAATATATATGACACCACTTCACAATATGGTGTGTAGTGAGGAATGAACCAAGAATTTTGAAGATAA
>NW_026549560.1:0-50000 GCF_027596085.1 Anoplopoma fimbria | reverse complement strand
TACTATATCTGGTACTGTATCTGGTACTGCATCTGGTACTATATCTGGTACTGCATCTGGTACTTTATCTGGTACTATATCTGGTACTATATCTGGTACTGCATCTGGTACTTTATCTGGTACTGCATCTGGTACTATATCTGGTACTTTATCTGGTACTGCATCTGGTACTATATCTGGTACTATATCTGGTACTTTATCTGGTACTATATCTGGTACTTTATCTGGTACTATATCTGGTACTGCATCTGGTACTATATCTGGTACTATATCTGGTACTGCATCTGGTACTATATCTGGTACTGCATCTGGTACTATATCTGGTACTGTATCTGGTACTGCATCTGGTACTATATCTGGTACTGCATCTGGTACTTTATCTGGTACTATATCTGGTACTATATCTGGTACTGCATCTGGTACTTTATCTGGTACTTTATCTGGTACTGCATCTGGTACTATATCTGGTACTATATCTGGTACTGCATCTGGTACTTTATCTGGTACTGCATCTGGTACTATATCTGGTACTTCATACTGCGTCATTCTAAATCTGGTTTCGAAGCGTACACTGCAGTTTCCCTGTGTAGCCTGCATTTTATTTTGAAAGGACACTGATGATGTCATTCTAAAGGGACTCCAGAGGAGTTTTGGCAGGTTTCTCTTTGTGTGACCTTTGACCTCTGAGTCGTCCTTACCAACAGATAAGACGAAGGTTAGCGGTAAACGGGTCGTCGGGGACGTCCACTATGCCTCGGCCAATCACAGAGCAGGATTCATCACACCTGTTCCAGGGGGGGTGGGGCCTATGACAGTGGCCATGCTCATGGAGGTAATTAGTTAAGTTCTCTGTTTTAGTTTAATATGCATGAAGTTTTCCCTTTAATTCAGATTGTCAATATGATCATGTATGTATTAATACCAACACACACGTTTCTCACGGCGGTTTGGTTTCAGAACACGGTGCAGAGCGCTCAGCGGTTCCTTCTAAAGAACCAGCCGAGGAGGTGAAACTAAAGAAAAACTCTAAAGGTGAAACTTTATGTGACAGAAAATAAAGAATTCTTTAAAATGAAATCTATTTTTATAAATAGTTTATTCCTTTTCTTACTTAATTTAGTCAAAAACAAACAAATTTTGGTAACACAAACAGGTAGACAGGTGTGAACAGGCAGACAAGTGAGAACAGGTAGACAGTTGAGAACAGGTGAGAACAGGTAGACATGTGAGAACAGGTAGACATGTGAGTACAGGTAGACAGGTGAGTACAGGTAGACAGGTGAGTACAGGTAGACAGGTGAGAACAAGTAGACAGGTGAGTACAGGTAGACAGGTGAGTACAGGTAGACAGGTGAGAACAAGTAGACAGGTGAGTACAGGTAGACAGGTGAGTACAGGTAGACAGGTGTGAATAGGTAGACAGGTGTGAACAAGTAGACAGGTGAGTACAGGTAGACAGGTGAGTACAGGTGTGAACAGGTAGACAGGTGAGTACAGGTAGACAGGTGAGTACAGGTGTGAACAGGTAGACAGGTGAGTACAGGTAGACAGGTGAGAACAAGTAGACAGGTGAGTACAGGTAGACAGGTGAGTACAGGTAGACAGGTGAGAACAAGTAGACAGGTGAGTACAGGTAGACAGGTGAGTACAGGTAGACAGGTGTGAATAGGTAGACAGGTGTGAACAAGTAGACAGGTGAGTACAGGTAGACAGGTGAGTACAGGTGTGAACAGGTAGACAGGTGAGTACAGGTAGACAGGTGAGTACAGGTGTGAACAGGTAGACAGGTGAGTACAGGTAGACAGGTGCTCAGATCTCATTGGTTTCATGTTATCTCTTCAGGTGTCCACCTGTCAGTCTGAGGTCAAGGTTACAACATGTCCCTCTGCAGGATGAACAGGCTCTGTTGTCATGGAAACAGCTGCAGAGATGTCCCAGCTGTTTCCTGCTGGAGTCAACAGGAAGTGATCAATTATGTGATCAATGTTTTGATTATTGATTCCATCAGTGTTATTATGTTTAATGGATCATAAATGTGATTTGAAGTGTTAATAATAAATATTAATCATTTATATTGATATACTATATTTAGCTTCAATCAGTTTTCTGTCTTCAGTCCTGACGATCAATAAAGTTTGTGCTTGAAATTATTGAATAATAATTATGATAATAATCATGATAAAAAATAACAATAATTAAAACGTTTGACTCTTTCATTATGTTTCAGATTATCTCTGTTTTTATAAATGATCACATCATTGATTTAGATTAATCAATACAAATCTACTGCTGATCTGTTTTAAATGTGTCTCTTTGTAACAATGTGTTCTATAAATAAAGTTCATCATATTTGAAGTCTGGTCGTCTCGCCGGCCGTTTGATTGACAGCTGTGTGATGTCATCACAGCTTCAGTCGTTAATCAAGTTGATTGATGAGTGACTGTTTCTTTAATTGATTCCTGAATAAGGAGAGATGGAGGAATCTGAACGTTCTCATTTATTTCTTTAATAACTTCATGTTTCACTTCTAAATGATTAATATCATCAATAAATATATATTATGATATAATCAATAAATATGATAAATAATAATTTGTTATCTGTTCATGTTTAAACACCTTCAATATAAATATATTCATATCAATATTATTAAATATATATTTCTACCTTTCTGTTCTGTGTGCAGAAATAAAAGATCAATAAAGGTTTAATGTGTTTTGTTTTTAGTTTAATGTTTTTTTAAATATTTTTTAACTATTAAAACTAAAAGGTGTGTTATGTGAGGAAAATATTGATCATGTTTTCATTAAAACACATCACTGAAGATTAAACACAATCATTAAATCACAAGAGATTAAATGAGAAAACACACATTACCACAAATTACATCATGAATATTCATTTATGTAAATGACTTAATACATTAAAAATAAGTGAGTTAATCTTCATCAGCTACGAGTCATAAATTATTCATAAACCATTTTATTTTACATGACCCCTCTCTGAGTCATTGATTCCATCTGATCAACAATCAATCACTTTGACCTCTGACCCTGTTTGTCGTTGACCAATGAGGAGCCGAATGAGGAGCCGGCATGTCCTCTTACATAGAAACAGAGCTTTCCGTAGGTTAGAGAGCAGAATGGAGGGGGGTCAAACAAACACAGGACTTTAACCAAGGAGATCGCTGGTCACTTCCTGTGTGACCAGCGTTGGTGGTCATGTGACCCAGCGTTGGTGTTGTTGGTCATGTGACTCACGTTTGCAGTCAAGTCAACGTAAAGCAGCTCTTCTCCTGAACCTCACTTCTTGTGAAGACAGAAGTTTATTTTGAACAGACACTATGATGTAACAAACGTACATTGAACAGCAACACATAATGAGTTTGTTCGGGAGCTTTTGACTGTGTCTTAACGGTAGTGCTGGATGCTAGAGCAATGCCATCTAGAGAAACTATATCATTAGATAATTGATTTCTAGTAGAATAACTTCAGTTTGTCGGAGTTTAACATCAAGAAGTTACAGGTCATCCAGGTTTTTATGTCCTTAAGACTGTTGAAGTTTAGAGAACTGGTTAGTTTCGTCTGGCTTAATTGATAGATATAACTGGGTATCATCTGCATAACAATGAACGTTTATTGAGTGTTTTCTGATAATATTCCCTAAAGGAAGCATATATAAGGTGAATAAAACTGGTCCAAGAACAGACCCTTGTGGAACTCCGTGACTGATTTTGGTTTTCATCGAGGTTTCATTGTTTACATATACAAACTGAGATCGGTCTGATAAATACGACTTAAACCAGCTGAGTGCGGTTCCTTTAATGCCTATTAGATGCTCCAATCTCTGTAATAAGATTTGATGGTCTAACAACACAAGTACAGAGACGAGTCCTCTGTCTGAAGAAGGTCAGCAGGTTGTGTTCGAATGGATTGAACTCTCTAAAGTGTTTTTATGATCTACCTCTTTGAACTCCGTCCTCAGATCAAATCCTATGAAGTTCCTTCTTCTGGTTCCTCGTCTTAGGCATGGTCTCTGCAGCCCGGCGGTCCCAGGTGGACTCGGTCTGCGTCGCTCAGCTGATCTCTGCTCAGCTGTTCTCTGCTCAGCTGATCCACAGCAGCGTTCATTGCGGCTCGGACCAAAGAGCGGCGGTCCGAACCAGCTGCCGCTCGCTGGGGTCAGAGCCGAGGAAGAGGAGGAGGTGGAGGTTCTGGGGCCCCTCCTCCTCCTCCTCGCTTTCATCCTCCTGAGGGACCTCGTCTGGGGGAACCAGCTCAATCCGGATGGAGGGTCCGTTAGAGGCTAGCTGAAGGGGCTGTGAGGTGGATCCATCCGTCTCCTCACATTGAAGCTCATCGAGGGCGACTTCACAGAAGACCTCCGTTAAACCTTCAACAGGAACCTTGTTTGTATCTGAGGGTCCCTGAACCACCTCAGTCTGGATCGGTTCAGGACCACCAGAGTCCCTCAAATCCTCCTCTGGGACGCTGACTTGAGTTGCATCCGTTGGTTCCTCGGGACTCATCTCAGCCGCCACCGTCACCTCTCTGTGGGGTTTGGTAGGTTGGTCTACCAGAGCTCCAGATGAACATGGAGCCTCCTCGCTCTTCTTCACGTCCTCCTCGCTCTTCTTCACATCCTCCTCGCTGTTCTTCACGTCCTCCTCGCTCTTCTTCACATCCTCCTCGCTGTTCTTCACGTCCTCCTCGCTCTTCTTCACGTCCTCCTCGCTCTTCTTCATGTCCTCCTCGCTCTTCTTCACGTCCTCCTCGCTCTTCTTCACGTCCTCCTCGCTGTTCTTCACGTCCTCCTCGCTCTTCTTCACGTCCTCCTCGCTGTTCTTCACGTCCTCCTCGCTCTTCTTCACGTCCTCCTTGCTCTTCTTCACGTCCTCCTCGCTGTTCTTCACGTCCTCCCCGCTCTTCTTCACGCCGTCATTCTCCACAACATCTCGTCGACCATCAGAAGAAGTCAGGAACCTTTTGAGGATCGGCCACGTCCTCACGTTGACCCTCCTCTTACCTTTAGTGACTTTGTGAGACTCTTCTTCTGCGTGACTTATTAAAATGGTGTCTGCGTCCTGCAGCGCCCCCTCTGGTGGAACAGGATCGTCACTTTGCTGCTTCTCTGAACCTTTGTTGACGATTTTCTTTTGCTTCCTGTTACAAAAACCAGCAGGTGTTAATCTTCTCCACCACCTGTGTCTGTTCACCTTCCTGGTTCTGATGTCGTCGTCCTCCCCTGCAGCGCCACAGCGCCCCCCGGTGGTCTCCACGGTTACTGCCTCTCCATCCGTGTTGGCGGTTTGTGCCGGCTCAGCGCTGTCCTTCTCTGCAGCGGTCCAGTATTTCAGTGAGGATTCGTCTCCGCCGGTGTCCTCCTTCTGGTCTTTGTTGGTCCCAGTCTCAGGTCTGTCCTCCCCCACACTCCTGGTCCTGGTTTTTCCCAGCAGCAGCCGTGGAGGACCCGTCAGCTTCCTCTTTAGAACTCTGTCTGTCCTCTGGATGTCGTCTCCGTCCTGCGTTGCCATGGTGAAGCTGGATGTTCTTAGACTCTCTGGAGGTTTTGATGAACCATCACTGAGATCAAACACCTGAAACCTGCAGGACGAAGACCAGATGAACCTCAAAGATACGATCCAGATAAACTCAGGAAACATTCACTAAACAAGTTGACAGAAATATTCTTTAAGGCTGAATCTGTAAAAACAACGTTAGAGACAGAATCACGGATTATAGATAGGATTGTTTTTACTATGAAACTTCTAAAACCTCGTCAGAACTCCAGAGTCAGACTCTGATCCTCAGAGGAGCTCAGAGATCAGCTGATCGTCACCAAGCGTTTCATAAAGTGAAACATTACCGTCGTCGTTCTCCTTCTGTGTTCTGAAGCGATTAAACTTCATTAACCATGACGTCACCTGACTGATGCTGCAAGCGGATTGGTTTAGAGTTGAGCAGAAAATAAAATATCACCTGAACGAAGATCTGCTTCCTGTTCGGAGATCAGACGTGTTTCTCTGAGAGAGAAGAAGAAACACTGAGCCGCTCGCTCTCTCCTCCGCTGCTGCACCGCCCCAGTCTCCATGGCAACCACACTGATTGGCGTTTTGTTTTACAGAAATTGCTTATTCAATATGGTGATGGGGGGAGGGGGAGGGGGGGGGGTATGTCCTCAGGGAGAGAAGAACAGGAAATCAGATCTGCTTTTATTTCCCATAATGACATTTTTCTACAAGATTTGATATCAAAGAAACAAATTCTATCTTTAGGAACAACAAGAACATGTGACGCTTTAGAACGGGAAAAAAACACAACAAGGTGGAATACGGAACAATAACAATAATAATAACAATAATAACAATAATAATAACAACAATAATGTAACAATAATAATAACAATAATAATGACAATTATGACAATATTAACAATAATAAAGATATTCATAATAGTAATATGTATCATTATTATTGTAATAATTATAAATATAATAAACAATATAATTATTATTATTGCTGATATTATCATAATAATAATACGTATCATACTTGTTATTATCATAATATTAGTCATTATTATTTGTATATTCCTTTTAATACTAATAACCCTATAAAGAGACGAAATACAAACAAGAAAGAGATGTAATCTATTACATATTAATATTAATAAGTATTCAGTACATTAATAATATTACTGTCTGTGTAGAGAAGTGCGTTCATGATGTCACTACTTCTGACGAGTTATTGAATCACAACTAAACATTATGAAACGTTTCCTCATCAAAGACAGAAGTTCTGATTATTATTTATGTCCATAAAGTGTATATATATATATATATATATATATATATATATATATATATATATATATATATATATATATAAATATATCTTATCTCTCATCGTCTCTCCTGGTGACATCATTACAGGTCACATGTTTGATTCCTGCTCCTTCTCATTGATCAGTGATCAGTTATTGATCTGACTCTATGCTCTCTGATGTCATCACGTCATCTATTTTTACAGGTGTGAAGAAGAAGCTCTGCTTTTGTTTCTATAGCGATGGAGGTAAAAATACATCGATGTGTCACTAAGCAACGGCCGACGGACCAATCAGATCGTCCCCCAGGTGAGACAGCGAGGACTACACGTCACCATCATTATTAATATTTATCTATTGATTCAGTCACATGAAGAAAACATTATGAACAGGTTTGTTTGATTAGTTTATAATTATTGATTCTTTTTTTATTAGATCACCTGAACTGATCAAACACAGAAAACCTAACCATTCATTCATTCACTTGTTGTTTTCTTTAACATAAATATAAATGTATATATATGTATATATATATTTATATGTATCCTCAGTTTCCCAGAATGCCTCTGCTCAGCCCTCTGCTGACGCCTGCTGGACAGAAAGAAACCAGAAAAAGTTTCACTTCCTGTTTTTGTCCGACTCAATGGTTCACTTCCTGTTTTCTCTGAGCTCTTTTGAAGACCGTGAACTCTGGTTGAAAGCTCCAGAAGACGCTTTCAGGCTCAAAGGAAGAAGTTTGAAGGAGTCATGTGGTTTTTATAAACATCAAAGTTCTTCAGGAATAAATTCCCAGAGGGTTCAGAGGTCACATGTTCGATTCCGACCTGTTTGTTTGAACTTAAAGTCAATGGTATAATAAACAATATTATTATAATTTAGTTTTCTTGTTTTACATTGATGTATTCACGATACATGTATTTTCGACTTTATGTTCTCCTCCAGATGTTTTCTGTATTTTGGGGAATGTTTTTTGACCTAATGGAAGAAATGGTATTCTGTTTTATTAGTTTGAGTTTCTTTGGTTTTAATAATTTGAATATTAAACAAATAAGACTTTCTGACAATTGAAATAATTTCCTCAACCGTAAAAACATTGTTAATGCAGATTTATAGTAAAAGTAAAAGGTGATCTGACAAAGTAAGAGACACTGAAACTCCAGAGGTCTTTGAGCATGAAGACAGAACTGGACAGACGGAATATGATGGAGAGTCAGGGACTAGTGGACGGACACAGACGGGCACTCACTCACTCACGGACTGACGGACTCACTCACTCACGGACTGACGGACTCACTCACTGACTCACTCGAACGTTCCTCCGTTCATCAGTTCTCTCATCTGATTGGTGGGAAAAAAACTTTATTGTTTCCATCAATGAAAAACAGACGTTTATTTACAAAACAACACACAACTTCCTGTTTTGATTTATTTTACAGTAAGACCACAACGAACTTTCACCAATCAATAATCAATGACATCTCATCTCCCGATGGATGAACGCTGGTCATGTGACTCCGGCGTTAAAGGACCAGAACCCCATTTATAAAAAGCTGGTGAACTTCTGTTCTTCAGATTGTCATGAAGCTTGAATTGACTGATGGGAACCACACAAACCACCATGAAACCATGACACCATGGAACCATGCAACCACCATGAAACCATGGAACCATGACACCATGAAACCATGACACCATGGAACCATGCAACCACCATGAAACCATGGAACCATGACACCATGGAACCATGACACCATGAAACCATGACACCATGGAACTACCATGAAACCATGACACCATGAAACCATCACACCATGGAACCATGGAACCACCATGAAACCATGACACCATGGAACCATGCAACCACCATGAAACCATGGAACCATGACACCATGAAACCATGACACCATGGAACTACCATGAAACCATGGAACCATGACACCATGAAACCATGGAACCATGACACCATGAAACCATCACACCATCACACCATGGAACCACCATGAAACCATGACACCATGGAACCATGCAACCACCATGAAACCATGGAACCATGACACCATGAAACCATCACACCATGGAACCACCATGAAACCATGACACCATGGAACCATGACACCATGAAACCATCACACCATGGAACCACCATGAAACCATGACACCATGGAACCATGCAACCACCATGAAACCATGGAACCATGACACCATGAAACCATCACACCATGGAACTACCATGACACCATGAAACCATGACACCATGAAACCATCACACCATGGAACCACCATGAAACCATGACACCATGACACCATGAAACCATCACACCATGGAACCATGGAACCACCATGAAACCATGACACCATGAAACCATGACACCATGACACCATGACACCATGAAACCATGAAACCATGAAACCATGACACCATGAAACCATGAAACCATGAAACCATGACACCATGAAACCATCACACCATGGAACCATGGAACCACCATGAAACCATGACACCATGAAACCATGACACCATGACACCATGAAACCATGAAACCATGAAACCATGACACCATGAAACCACCATGACAACATGAAACCATGAAACCATGAAACCATGAAACCATGAAACCATGACACCATGAAACCACCATGACACCATGAAACCATGACACCATGAAACCATGAAACCATGAAACTATGACACCATGAAACCATGACAACATGAAAACATGAAACCATGAAACCATGACACCACCATGAAACCATGGAACCATGGAACCATGGAACCATGGAACCATGACACCATGAAACCATGACACCACCACAGGAAGGCACTGCTGCGTCTTTTCACAATAAAAGTCTTCTGGGTCTAAAGACACGACGACACACTGAACCTTACATTAAAGGAGCATTTGAACTCATCGTCACTGAGGCGTTCACTGTCCGCTGGTGAGTCGGGAAGATCAGGATTCAGAAACAAACATGAATGACGAGAAAATTATCCGCAGGACGTCTTCGTAAAAAAACAGAAAATATTCACAAGAAACCGAAGATTTGTTTTCTTAAAAAAACTCGATTCATCGTTTTTATAAATAGTTGCTGATTAGTTTCCTGTGGATCGACGATTCTCAGTCCTAGAATTGATGAAGTAAAACTTGTCCTCCCTACGATCACGTGACTGACTCCCACACACACCTTCCCAGGTACTCCTGCACAGGTACGCCTGCACAGGTACTCCTGCACAGGTACTCCTGCACAGGTACACCTGCAGAGGTACACCTGCACAGGTACCGGATCACTCCACCGGCACGGCGTCTGCGCTCTCCTGGGAGACCTCGGAGTCCAGCGAGTAGCAGGAGCTGCCGTTGTCCTGCGTGTCCCTGTTGACCTCCTCGGAGAGCGCGGCGGCACCGGACGAAGCTCCGCCCCCCGGCTCCGTGGCTCCGCCCTCGCAGAAGTGGGCGGAGGCCTGGAAGAGCTGGCTGCAGAGGCGGTGGTAGCGGTGGTAGCGGGGGGGCTTGCCGGTGTGCGTGTACATGTGCTCCTGCAGCTGGCTCCGGTGGGGGAACCGCAGGCTGCAGACGGCGCAGGCCACCTTACGTCGCCGGGGGCGGGACGGCGAGCGTCGGGCTGCCCCCCGACCCCCTGCTCCTCCTCAGCTCTAAAGCCAGCTGGTTGGCGAGTGCCTGGCTCTGTCTCAGCGCCTCCTCCAGACACCCGGAGTCCAGCTGGACCCCCGCCGGGCCCTCCTCCACGCCGCCGTCCAGCTCCTCCATCAGCCGGGCGCGGTGGAGGCTGAACAGGTGCTCCCGCAGGTCCTCGGGGACGAGCAGCGCTCCCCACAGCGGGGACACAGCAGGACCAGGTCCCGGTCTTTGAACAGGAGGCTCTGACGGGGGCTGCTCCCCTGAGACCCCCCCTGGACCCTCCTCCCCCTCACCATCCTCCCCCTCCTCCTCCTCCACACGCTCCTGCTTGATGCGGGTGGAGATGTCCGAGTCGTCTCCAGACGCCACGGAGCAGACGTTGCGTAGCGCGGAGGCCTGGCGGTCTGAGGGGACCCCCTCCAGTCCGACGGCGAGGGCCAGCTGGGAGTGGGACCGCCCCCGGCCGGAGGAGCGTCCGTCCTCAGTGCCCCCGGGACCCCGTGGTGGTCTTGGGGACGCCGGCTGCCTCCTTGTTGGCCAGCTGGGAGGAGATCTGGATCCCGTACAGGTTGGACATGCGGACCATGTCGGCGGCGGCGTCGGCCGTGCCCTCGCCGGGTTTCCGGCACAGCTGGTAGGCGTGAAGGAACTTGATGCCGTCCTGTAACCGGATCTGGTCCACCGGCTGTTTGGGACACATGCCGGTGTACATGATGTGGAGCAGGAAGCTGAACACGTCCGGCTGGATGTCGGTGGGCTGGATCTTTATGCACTCACTGAGGAGACACAAGGACAACATGAGACCAACAAGACCATCAGGACCTGGTCCACAGTCACTGTAACTGGTCTACAGCTACAGAGGCCATCAGGACCTGGTCTACAGTTACAGAGACCATCAGGACCTGGTCTACAGCTAGAGAGACCATCAGGACCTGGTCTACAGCTAGAGAGACCATCAGGACCTGGGCTACAATTACAGGGACCCTCCATACCTGGTCTAAAGTTACAGGGACCCTCCCGACCTGGTCTACAGCTACAGGGACCATCAAGACCTGATCTACAGTCACTATCAGGACCTGGTCTACAGATACAGGGACCCTCCAGACCTGGTCTACAGAAACAGGGACCCTCCAGACCTGGTCTACAGAAACAGGGACCCTCCAGACCTGGACTGGTGAATGAAGATCATCTTGAAGTAGTTGGAGAAAGCAGCCAGAACGGCTCGGTGGGCTTTGAAGTAGACGTTGCCGATGGCGACGGTGCAGTCACACAGGAACCCGAACTCTCTCTGGACGTTGAGCTGCTGCAGCAGGAAGAGGCTGTGAGACGAGACCTCCATGACCCTACAACACACACAGACACACAACACACACACACACACACACACAGACACACACACAACACACACACAGACACACAACACACACACACACACAACACACACACACACACACACACACACACACACACACAGACACACAACACACACACACACAGACACACAACACACACACACACACAGACACACAGACACACACACACACACACACACACAACACACACACACAGACACACACACACACACAGACACACAACAACACACACACACACAACAGACACACACACACAGACACACAACACACACACACACACAGACACACACACACACACACACACACACACACACACACACACACACACACACACACACACACACACACACACACACACACACACAACACAACACAACACACAAACACACACGTCATCATGGTTACTGGATTCCTCCATCGGTGAACCAGAATAATCAATAGAGTGAATTGAAGCTGCAGAGCGTTGATATCGTTACAGCTCTGTGATTGGCTGTTTGTTTGTGAAATGCACTCTGGGAGTTGTAGTATAAAATAAACTGATCCCAGAAACATGGAGACGTTATTCATGAACATATGGACGTAAAGAGATTAAGACCTGTGAAGTGTATGTCCACGAAGAGACCAGATGTTGTGTTTCAGTCATAATTATTAATAATGATTATAATAATAATAATTATAATAATTATAATAATGATAATAATAATAGTAATGATAATAATAATAATGATAATAATGATAGTAATAATAATGATAATAATAATAATGATAATAATAATGATAATAATAATGATAATAATAATGATAATAATGATAATAAGTATAATAATGATAATGATAATAATAATAATAATGATAATAATAATAGTAATGATAATAATAATAATAATGATAATAATAATGATAATAATAATAATAATATATAATAATATAATAATAATAGTAATGATAATAATAATAATGATAATAATAATGATAATAATAATAGTAATGATAATAATAATAATAATGATAATAATAATGATAATAATAATAGTAATGATAATAATAATAATGATAATAATAATGATAATAATAATAATAATAATGATAATAATAATGATAATAATAATGATAATAATAATAATGATAATAATAATGATAATAATAATAATAATGATAATAATAATAATGATAATAATAATAATAATAA
Organism: Anoplopoma fimbria; assembly: GCF_027596085.1. Lineage (NCBI taxonomy): Eukaryota > Metazoa > Chordata > Actinopteri > Perciformes > Anoplopomatidae > Anoplopoma > Anoplopoma fimbria. The sequence continues at coordinate 36,981 of NW_026549560.1, read as the reverse complement.
TAATAATGATAATAATAACCGTCCTTTACTGGGACAGCAGGTCACCATGTGAGTGACCTCAGGGTGACCTCTGACCTCAGTGAAGGTCAGCACACACACACAAACATACACACAGGGTTCCTCCAGGTCTCCTCTGTCAGAATTGATCACTGTGTGTCATCATTCATATAGATCATAGTGATCATATAGATCATAGTGATCATATAGATCATAGTGATCATATAGATCATAGTGATCATATAGATCATATAGATCATAGTGATCATATAGATCATAGTGATCATATAGATCATAGTGATCATATAGATCATAGTGATCATAGTGATCATATAGATCATAGTGATCATATAGATCATAGTGATCATATAGATCATAGTGATCATAGTGATCATATAGATCATAGTGATCATATAGATCATATAGATCATAGTGATCATAGTGATCATATAGATCATATATGATCATAGTGATCATATAGATCATAGTGATCATATAGATCATATAGATCATAGTGATCATAGTGATCATATAGATCATAGTGATCATATAGATCATAGTGATCATATGATCATATAGATCATAGTGATCATATAGATCATAGTGATCATATAGATCATAGTGATCATAGTGATCATATAGATCATAGTGATCATAGTGATCATAGATCATAGTGATCATAGTGATCATAGTGATCATAGTGATCATATAGATCATAGTGATCATAGTGATCATATAGATCATAGTGATCAGCGGTGTCGTCATCAGAAACAGACGTCGCTTCACGTGACGCTTCAGAGGAAAGGACGTCTCTCTTAAAACACATTGTTTCCTGGTTTCCTCTCTCCTCGCCTGGTTTCCTCGTTTCCTCTCTCCTCGCCTGGTTTCCTCGTTTCCTCTCTCCTCGCCTGGTTTCCTCGTTTCCTCTCTCCTCCCATGGTTTCCTGGTTTCCTCTCTCCTCGCCTGGTTTCCTCGTTTCCTCTCTCCCCCAGGTTTCCTAGTTTCCTCTCTCCTCGCATGGTTTCCTCGTTTCCTCTCTCCTCCCATGGTTTCCTAGTTTCCTCTCTCCTCGCCTGGTTTCCTGGTTTCCTCTCTCCTCGCCTGGTTTCCTGGTTTCCTCGTTTCCTCTCTCCTCGCCTGGTTTCCTGGTTTCCTCTCTCCTCCCATGGTTTCCTGGTTTCCTCTCTCCTCGCCTGGTTTCCTAGTTTCCTCTCTCCTCGCCTGGTTTCCTTGTTTCCTCTCTCCTCGCCTGGTTTCCTTGTTTCCTCTCTTCTCGCCTGGTTTCCTCGTTTCCTCTCTTCTCGCCTGGTTTCCTGGTTTCCTCTCTCCTCGCCTGGTTTCCTGGTTTCCTCTCTCCTCGCCTGGTTTCCTAGTTTCCTCTCTCCTCGCATGGTTTCCTGGTTTCCTCTCTCCTCGCATGGTTTCCTGGTTTCCTCTCTCCTCGCATGGTTTCCTGGTTTCCTCTCTCCTCACAAGGAAAAGATGCAAGTGAAGGAAACGGGGATGCAGCTACGAGACTTGGATGTACCCTTGGGATGTAAACAGACACACGCACACGCACACACACACACACACACACACACACACACACACACACACACACACACACACACACACACACACACACACACACACACACACTGATCCAAGCAGACCGGAAACAGGACACCCGCACAACCAAACAGCGATACAGCTCCGCGTGTGCACGTCGCGTCGCGCCCGTGAGGCTGCAGCCTCCTCCTCCATCTTCATCCTCCTCCTCCATCTTCATCCTCCTCATCCTGCTCCATCTTCATCCTCCTTCATCTTCATCCTCCTCCATCTTCATCCTCCTCCTCCATCTTCATCCTCCTCCTCCATCTTCATCCTCCTCCATCTTCATCCTCCTCATCCTGCTCCATCTTCATCCTCCTTCATCTTCATCCTCCTCCATCTTCATCCTCCTCCTCCATCTTCATCCTCCTCCTCCATCTTCATCCTCCTCATCCTCCTCCTCCATCTTCCTCCTCCATCTTCATCCTCCTAATCCTCCTCCATCTTCATCCTCCACCTCCATCTTCATTCTCCTCCTCCATCTTCATCCTCCTCCTCCATCTTCATCCTCCTAATCCTCCTCCATCTTCATCCTCCTCCTCCATCTTCATCCTCCTCATCCTCCTCCTCCATCTTCATCTTCCTCCTCCATCTTCATCCTCCTAATCCTCCTCCATCTTCATCCTCCTCCTCCATCTTCATCCTCCTCCTCCATCTTCATCCTCCTCATCCTCCTCCTCCATCTTCATCCTCCTAATCCTCCTCCATCTTCATCCTCCTCCATCTTCATCCTCCTCATCCTCCTCCATCTTCATCCTCCTCCTCCATCTTCATCCTCCTAATCCTCCTCCATCTCCTCCATCTTCATCCTCCTCCTCCTCCATCTTCATCCTCCTCCTCCTCCATCCTCCTCCATCTTCATCCTCCTCCTCCATCTTCATCCTCCTAATCCTCCTCCATCTCCTCCATCTTCATCCTCCTCCATCTTCATCCTCCTCCATCTTCATCCTCCTCCATCTTCATCCTCCTCCATCTTCATCCTCCTCCTCCATCTTCATCCTCCTCCTCCATCTTCATCCTCCTAATCCTCCTCCATCTCCTCCATCTTCATCCTCCTCCATCTTCATCCTCATCCTCCTCCATCTTCATCCTCCTCCATCCTCCTCCTCCATCTTCATCCTCCTCCTCCATCTTCATCCTCCTAATCCTCCTCCATCTTCATCCTCCTCCATCTTCATCCTCCTCCATCTTCATCCTCCTCCTCCATCTTCATCCTCCTCCTCCATCTTCATCCTCCTAATCCTCCTCCATCTCCTCCATCTTCATCCTCCTCCATCTTCATCCTCATCCTCCTCCATCTTCATCCTCCTCCATCCTCCTCCTCCATCTTCATCCTCCTCCTCCATCTTCATCCTCCTCTCCTCCTCCATCTTCATCCTCCTCCTCCTCCTCCATCTTCATCCTCCTCCTCTCCTCCTCCTCCTCCTCCTCTCCTCCTCCTCCTCTCCTCCTCCTCCTCCATCTTCATCTTCATCCTCCTCCTCCTCCTCCATCTTCATCCTCCTCCTCTCCTCCTCCTCCTCCTCTCCTCCTCCTCCATCTTCATCCTCCTCCATCTTCATCCTCCTCCTCTCCTCCTCCTCCTCCTCCATCTTCATCCTCCTCCTCCTCCATCTTCATCCTCCTCCTCTCCTCCTCTCCTCCTCCTCCTCCTCCTCCTCCTCCTCCTCCTCCGTCTCATTCGGATGCAGCAACACGCCCGTCGTCATGCCCTACATGCCTACGTGGGACGCCGGTCCTCTAGCCTGTCTGTCTGTGTCGTGCACGCCGTTAATCGGTGTCTTACCGCAGAGAGGACAGACTGTCTTCACCTTCTGGAGCAGGTTTGTTGCTGCAGATGATCTCGCAAAAAGCCGCGTCAAGTCTCGCGAGAGGAAAGGTCAAAGGGGCTGGTCACGTGATCCGTCTGCGTCCCCTTCCGACACTACTGAACAATCAAAAACATTTATGATATGAATACTAAAATAATTAATAATAACCGCCCAGCTGCTTTTATCTATTTATCGAGATATACATTTACATATAGATATATATTTATATCTCTCTCTATATATATCTATATATATTTATATATAAATAGATATACATAACTAGATATATATCTATATATATATATATAAATAGATATACATAACTAGATATATATCTATATATATATAGATATATATTTATATATACATAGATATATATAAATATATATATCTATATATATATAGATATATATATATAAATATATATATTTATATATATATATATATATATAAATATATATATTTATATATATAGATATCTATTTATATATATATATAAATAGATATATATAAATATATATATATATTTATATATATCTATTTATATATATAGATATATATATAAATATAGATATAGATATATAGATATATTTATATATATATATTTATATACAAATATATATATATATATATTTGTATATAAATATATATATATTTATATATATATATTTATATATAAATATATATATCTATATATATAAATATATATATATAGATATATTTATATATATATTTATATATATATATAAATATATATATATTTATATATATATTTATATATAAATATATATCTATATTTATATATCTATATGTATCATGTCGTCTCCTCATTAAACCTCAGAGTGAGACCTCTTTTCGGCCCCTCCCGTCAGACTGCGTTTCATCACGTGACCGTCTGTTAGTCGGCACCTTTATTTTGAAGGCCAACACTTTGACCGGAAGTCTTTTATTTTGCCTTCTTCAGATGACATCACTGAGCTGTGACGAGACAGACTGCGGAAGTTCATCCTCCAGGAGAGAAGAAGAGAAGAAGAAGAAGAAGAAGAAGAGAAGAAGAAGAAGAGAAGAGAAGAGAAGCAGCAGCAGAGAAGAAGAAACAGAGAGCAGCTGCTCCTCGTGTCTTCTGTCCGGTAAACCCGTCCGGTCCCCCGGGACACTCTGTCTGTCTGTCTGTCTGTCTCTCTCTCTGTCTCTCTGTCTCTCTCTCCCTCTCTCTCTCTCTGGGTGCGGGTGGCGGTGCGGGGGTGTCGGGACTGTTGCGGGAGAGATGAGTGAGCGGCGTGCACACCTACCACATCCGGTCAGGTTTCAGAATAAAGGTCGCAGAACCACGAGCTAGAGCAGAGTACAGCTACTTCCGGTGCGGTCGATGCTAACGCTGTTAGCTTCACCATGCTAACGCTGTTAGCTTCACCATGCTAACGCTGTTAGCTTCACGCTGTTAGCTTCACGCTGCTAACGCTGTTAGCTTCACGCTGTTAGCTTCACGATGCTAACGCTGTTAGCTTCACGCTGTTAGCTTCACGATGCTAACGCTGTTAGCTTCACGCTGTTAGCTTCACGATGCTAGCCGCTGTTAGCTTCACGATGCTAGCCGCTGTTAGCTTCACGATGCTAACGCTATTAGCTTCGCGGTCCTGCGGTCCTGCTGGGCGGACGTTGAGCCGAGACCCGCAGAACAGCAGCTACAGTAAAGAGGTTCTATGTTAGAGGTTCTCTCAGTTAGAGGTTCTCTCAGTTAGAGGTTCTCTCAGTTAGAGGTTCTCTCATGTTAGAGGTTCTCTAGAGGTTCTCTCAGTTAGAGGTTCTCTCAGTTAGAGGTTCTCTCATGTTAGAGGTTCTCTAGAGGTTCTCTCATGTTAGAGGTTCTCTCAGTTAGAGGTTCTCTCATGTTAGAGGTTCTCTAGAGGTTCTTTCATGTTGGAGGTTCTCTCATGTTAGAGGTTCTCTCATGTTAGAGGTTCTCTAGAGGTTCTTTCATGTTGGAGGTTCTCTCATGTTAGAGGTTCTCTAGAGGTTCTCTCATGTTAGAGATTCTCTCATGTTAGAGGTTCTCTCATGTTAGAGGTTCTCTCATGTTGGAGGTTCTCTCAGTTAGAGGTTCTCTCATGTTAGAGGTTCTACAGCGAGAACACGAGAACCCTCTGAAAGCTGCGACCCGGTCCCAGCGGCCCGGTCCATGACCCAGAACCGACTGGAACTGTAAAATACTTTGTTAGTACACTAAAAGTACAATATGCACCTCTGAGATGTAGTACAGTAAAAAGTATAATATATATCAGATCTGAGATGTAGTACAGTAAAAAGTATAATATATATCAGATCTGAGATGTAGTACAGTAAAAAGTATAATATATATCAGATCTGAGATGTAGTACAGTAAAAAGTATAATATATATATCAGATCTGAGATGTAGTACAGTAAAAAGTATAATATATATCAGATCTGAGATGTAGTACAGTAAAAAGTATAATATATATCAGATCTGAGATGTAGTACAGTAAAAAGTATAATATATATATATATCAGATCTGAGATGTAGTACAGTAAAAAGTATAATATATATCAGATCTGAGATGTAGTACAGTAAAAAGTATAATATATATATATATCAGATCTGAGAGGATGAAATCCTCATGAAGGTGACATCACGCTGACAGTGTTTCCTTCATCACAAACATCTCAGCTCAAAATAGACATTCACCTTCAGGTCCAATACAATCTAATGTTGGTTAGAAAACAGACCTAAGTTCAGAAAGAACGAGCAACGACACATTGAAACAGATGAAGCAGGAGGAGAGTTAAACTAATGTTCTAATAATCCGTCTCACCTCACTAAACACTCAGGAGACCTCAGAGCAGAATGGAATGCGGCCGTCTAATGACTCCTCTGTTGTCTGCAGGGCGATGGCGAGGCCGAGCCACAGCGATCACGTCCTCCAGCAGCTCAACAACCAGCGGGAGTGGGGCTTCCTGTGCGACTGCCTCATCGCCATCGGAGACATCTACTTCCGGGCGCACAAGGCTGTGCTGGCGGCCTGCAGCTCCTACTTCCGGATGATGTTCATTCGGGACCAGCAGGGGCGGGGCGTCTGGACCTCAGCAACATGCAGATCAGCGCCGAGTGCTTCGACCTCATCCTGCAGCTCATGTACCTGGGTCGTATCGTGGTGGGGAGCTACGAGTTCGAGGAGCTCAAGGCCTCCATGGCGTACCTGCAGATGTACTACATCCCCGACTCGCTGGAGGATCTCAGGGACATCAGGAGCTCCAACCTCACCCCGTCGTCTTCAGCCTCCACCGCGTCCAGTTCCTCCACCGGTCTCACCGGCGGGAAGATGATGTTTGGAGTCCGGATGTACGAGCAGCAGAGGCCCGCTGCACCGGAGGCGGAGCATTTACCAAAAGCAGCCAGCAGCACCGCCGGGCGCCCGGATGTCCCAGCGAGCATCAGCAGACCAGCGGCGGCGGCGGAGGAGGTGGTGACTCCTCTGATAGCGGCTCCTCCTGTGGTGGACAGACTAGTCGATCAGCCGTGCGACTTGAGAAAGAGGCCCAGTGGCAGGAGTTCTGCGCTCAAAGACCGTCCTCGATTCGGCCGTACTTACACCTGCGACGACTGCGGCTTTGTCTTCAGCTGCGAGAAACTTTTAATCGAACACATCCTGACCTGCACCAACCGGAAGGCCTTTCACCAGCCGAGAGGCAACGCCGAAGGGGACAACGACTCCAGCAAAGCCGAGAGCTCCGCCTCCGAGAGCACAGAGGAACACAGGGTCATCTGTAAAGGTGAGGATGAGTGGCCCGAAGCCAAGGCCGACTCCGAGCTCGCCATCAGGTCAGCGGCCAGCGGGACGGACGGCGAGCCCGGGATGACCAGGATCATCTCCATCAAGAGGGAACCGGAAGAAGGCGTATTCCCTGAGATAGAGGTGGTCCGGGTCGGTGACCGCGGCAACAGAGACTGTAGAGCACGTTTCAGCGACGCCATGCGTAAAGAACTGCAGAGGGAGAAAGCTGGATCAGATCACGACCCGGAGCCCGGCGTCTCGGGTCTGGAACACAGCAGCGAGCCCTTTGAAGGCCACATGTCCAGCAGTGAAGAATCAGGGATCCCTGCCAAGCTCCGTAAGGTCAAAGAGGAGAAGCAGGAGGCCGACTGCGCCCCCTGTGAACTGTGCGGTGCTCTGCTGACGGACGAGGACAAGTCGGCCCACTACCTGTCCAACCACATGGGTCACATCTGTGCCTGTGGTAGGTGTGGCCAGGTGCTGATTAAAGGCCGCCAGCTCCAGGAGCACGCGGAACGCTGTGGCGAATCCCAAGGCGGCGAGTCGGACTCCCACGGGGAGGACGAGACGTCGCTGCTGGAGGAGCCGCAGGGGATGGAGGAGGGCCTGCTGGAGGCCGCCGACCTGGCCTGCCCTCACTGCGGCATGCTGTTCCAGAACGAGAGCTTGGCGCTGGAGCACGCCTTGTCCTGCCACGACCAGGAGCTGTTCCGCCCGGCGCTGCTGGGGAGGCCGGCGAGCTGGACCACCGACGCAAACACTTCTGCAGCATCTGCGGCAAAGGTTTCTACCAGCGCTGCCACCTGCGTGAGCACTACACCGTCCACACCAAGGAGAAGCAGTTCACTTGTCAGACCTGCGGGAAGCAGTTCCTGCGTGAGCGGCAGCTCCGGCTGCACACCGACATGCACAAAGGCATGGCGCGCTACGTCTGCCCGGTCTGCGACCAGGGAACCTTCCTCAAACACGACCACGTCCGCCACATGATCTCACACCTGTCGGCCGGGGAAACCATCTGCCAGGTGTGCTTCCAGATCTTCCCCGGCGGAGAGCAGTTGGAGAAACACATGGACGTCCACCTGTACATCTGCGGCGTCTGCGGAGAGAAGTTCCGTCTCCGTAAAGACATGAGGAGCCACTATAACTCCAAGCACACCAAGAGACTATAGGAACCGCTGTCAGTCTGGTCCTAAAGAAAGCCATAAATGTGAGAACAAACGAATGCACTTGAACACCAAAAAGACAATCTGCACTTTTAACATATATATGCATAACCGAAGCAGGCGTTCACACTGCGAGCAGCGTGGCTCATTATTGGTCGCTCCGTTATGACCCAGATGTGTCTGCAGCTTCACAGCTTTCAATCAGGTTCATGAGGTTATTCTTTCTGGTAAAAGCCTGAATCTACTTCTAGCTAGTAGCTAACCCGCTAACTAGCTAACCAGCTAACGAGATGTATATAAGTATTAATATTTATGAAGGAGCTGGGGGTTTATATTCAGGATGATCTTTACATTATGCTTGTTTTCAGAGTCTGAAATGGTTCTTAAAGTCCAAAAACCCAAAGAAGTAAATCTAGAGACGCTGTGATTGGACGAGTCGGAACCAGTCACCCAATAGTTAATAGTTGACTAATGTTCTGTAACTGACCCGTTAATCAACACTCTGTTTTAGCACTAGGAGGCACCAAAGTGGAGTTTTCAGATGAACTTCATCTTCTGGACTTTCATGTTTCCTTCTTTGTGACTGTTTCTCACAGAGTGAGCTCTGAACCAATCAGAGCCGGCGCTTCGTCAGGGAACCAATCGAACACTTGTGTTTGTTTAAGACGTCCACATGGAGCGCCAGAGAAGACGTTCTTCATGTTCTAGTTATTGATCACTATCATTGATCACTAGTTATTGATCACTATCATTGATTGATCACTAGTTATTGATCACTATCATTCATTGATCACTATCATTGATCACTATCATTGATTGATCACTAGTTATTGATTACTATCATTGATCACTAGTTATTGATCACTATCATTGATTGATCACTAGTTATTGATCACTAGTTATTGATCACTAGTTATTGATCACTATCATTGATCACTAGTTATTGATCACTATCATTGATTGATCACTAGTTATTGATCACTATCATTGATCACTAGTTATTGATCACTATCATTGATTGATCACTAGTTATTGATCACTAGTTATTGATCACTATCATTGATTGATCACTAGTTATTGATCACTAGTTATTGATCACACTGCTTCCTTCAGTTATTGATCGCCTGTCGTTAACTGTGTTCGCTGTGCTCGGTGCCTTTACTGTGACGGTGGTGAACACTAGTGGCAGTGCATCCTCTGTCCTCTTCACAGTGGTGCATGCTGGGGGATGGAGGTCCGACTGTGGAAACACTAGAGGTCAGCTCGTAGGAACCACTCAGCCGGACCGTTTGGACTTAAGGGGCCTTTTCAAACCTGCGTTCTGAGTCTGGTTGGTTTTCCTCCTCGGTTTGATCCACTTCTGGATCGATCAAAACCACCACACAGACCCGTAACAGGAAGTGGTCTTAGTTCAGCAAAAAAATAATCTGGAGATCCGAACTCCAAATCAGGGTCTGACTCGGACTACAAACGTAGTTTGTTTCCTTCTTCCTGTGTTTTCAGAAACCTCTAAGCAACTCGGCCTAAAGCCTCTTGGTTGGTTTTAAATGTTTCCTGAGTGAAAGGAACCAAACCCTGTACTGAGATCAGAACCCGGTCTGGTTTGAAAAGGTCCTCGGTTCTCGTAGGTTCCTCTGTGATGAGTCTGTTGCCTTATGATTCATGTAAAGATGTTTTTCACTGCTGTTTTCTGTTTGCTTCACAAAACCACAAATGTTCACAAACCTGAGTGACTCTGAAGAGACGGAGGACTCAAACTGAACCAGCTGGAACCGGACCGGACATTTCAAACCCCCCAGAAACCCCTTCAGAACAAGAACCAGTTAAAGTGGACAAAACCCTTTTTAGATGGACAGGAACTAGTGATGAGCCAACGCCAAGACCGCTATGTCCATGTTTTTACTTCCACCCCAACAACAACCACAACAACCACAGAGGGGTAAACACGCGCAGACGGCCGGTCCGTCCTGCTGCTGCTCACATTCTGGGTCATAACAACCAGAACCCACCAACAAAAGAACCACCTGACAGTTAAGATCATTGATAAGATCTATAATCAGGATAAATGATTTAACAAAACAATGGAAATACTTTTAATAAAACGTATTCTCTGTTCAGATTCATCAGACTGTTCTTAACCAGAACTGAACCGGCTGAAACCACTTCAGAACTAACCGTCAGAAAGACCCAGTTATTCCAGAACCAGAATGAACCGTCTTAAACCCCCCCCCAAAACCAGTTCAGACCCAACAGACCAACATCTTAATGGTTAAGGTCCAGTTCAGACCCAACTCTGTGATCAGTAGAAACCAGTTTGATCGAAGGGCACTTTGACCAACAAACGCATTCAGAACCAGATCAGAACCAGTAGGAGGTTTATAGATTGTTTAAACTAGATCACAGAACCAGTCTGTACCAGTTCAGACGTTCCTCCTCCGGTTCAGTTCTGACTGGAACCAGTTTCAAACCGTGATGAAGTTCTGCTGTTGGACTGATGGAACATATCTTCTAGTCTGGTGATGAAGTACCCGTTAAAGGTCAAAGGTCACTTTAGTGATGTCATCAGCTGTTCCTCGTCTTCATGGTTCTGCAGGTTCTGCAGCTTTTCACTCATGTTCACTCTGAAGCTCCTAATAAACCAAGTCAAGTTCTGTTTGAGAACAAACCTGTTTCCTCCTGGTGTTATTATTATTATATTATTATTGTCATTGTTATTTTTTGCTGTGAGTGTTTTATTTTGGAGGGACTCACCTGGCGTGTTCACATCACCTGAGAGTTAAATTGTTTTACAAACCGTTAACTTGAGACGATGTTTCTTCAATGATGGTTCACCTGGTACACCTGTCTCACCTGTCTGCCCTCATATACGCCGTCCTGGTCCTCTGAACTAAATGAGCTCTTCCTCACAGGTGAGAGGAACATTTGACTGACGTCAAGTTGTTCTAACCACCAGTGGTAGCTGGTTCCACCTGGTTCCTCCTGGTTGTGGTGTTTTAATAAAGTCTCCTTTGGGGACAAAAATACGTAAATCTTTTTAAAGCCTGCCGGGTTAAAATAAATGTCAATAAATCAGAGTAGGAGATTACAATGATCCAGAAACCTGGTTCAGCTGATGGACCTCCATGTATTTATCTCCTGATCTGATTTAAAGGTTTTTAAGCTGCAGCTCTCTGGTGGATTAATGTTTAGTCTGACTTTGTCCTCAGAGGAACCAGAGAGGTGAATCAATCATTTTGTGTTTGATGAAAGAACAAACAAACATGTTGTTCAGGTAAAAGTCCATTTTAAAGTTCAATATATTTGGAGTTGGTTGTGTCTTCAGTCCAGAGCTTTCAGAACAACAGACAACATGGTCTCCAGATGGGTCCTGGTCCTGGTGCTGGTCTTTGCTGCAGTCGGGGCTCAGAGCCCGGGTTTCTCAGGGTTCTTTGATAACCCGGAGAAAACAGAAGAAGAAGACATGACAGTCCTGATGCAGCGGCTGATGGCCAGAGTGGACAAACTGGAGCGAGAAGAAGAGAGAGGTCAGTAGGAACACGCCGAAACCATGGCAACGTGTTTCTAATGTGGGTTATTATGGGATGGAAGACGCCTGAGACGAGAACCGCGTCGCCATGGCGTTTACAGTCAGCGGCTCACGTTACCTCGGTCCTAGAAAGAGGGAGTTTGTTGTCATCTGCATTGGTTAGCATGGGTTAGCATGTGTTAGAATGGATTAGCATGGGTTAGCATGTGTTAGAATGGGTTAGCATGTGTTAGAATGGATTAGCATGGGTTAGCATGTGTTAGAACGGGTTAGAATGTGTCAGCGTGCGTTAGCATGTGTTAGCATGTGTCAGCATGTTCAGTTCACTGGGTCTGCAGCTAAAGCTCAGGTGGCGTTCTCGGCGGCCCTCGTCGACGTTGAGCAGTGGACCCATCAGGGCCCGTTTGACGCCGAGACCACGCTGCAGTTCAAGAAGGTGACGACAAACATCGGCAGCGCCTACGACAACAACACAGGTAGGACTCACCTGTCACACAGGTAGGACTCACCTGTCACACAGTTTGATGTCTGTCTGTCTCCTGGGTCCTGACGCTGACTCTCCATTACAGGCGTCTTCACGGTGCCCGTCAAGGGACTCTACTACATCCACTTCACCGGCTGCGTTGGAGAATCGGGGTCCCTGAACGCAGCGCTGATGAAGAACGGGATGAACATGTTCGCCATCTACGACACCAGGGGCGTCCACGGCAGCGCGTCCAACGGCATGGCGCTGGTCCTGGAGGCCGGGGACCGGCTGTCCGTCACCCTCTGGGCCCAGCAGAGCATCTTCGACCAGACCAGACTCAGCACCTTCAGCGGCTTCCTGGTCTTCCCCATGTAGGAGGAGACCACCGGGTCCAGGTCCTGAACCCAGAAACCGGTCCAGAGGTCCTGCTGAACCACTTAGGATGTGGTCCACGACGTAGTCCGTCAGTCATCAGTTTGACTCTCCACAATAAAATGTACCTGTAGCAACTAAAATGTGCAAATGTATCATTTCTTTAGTTCATCTTTTCACCTTTTATTTTGAAATGTTGGGCAGTTTGTTTACTTCTCATCAGGGTGTGAAGTAAACAAACTGCTGTAATGAGTCTCTTCCTTCCTGCGTTGAGATTCACAGACAGTCCCTGAACTCCACACGATCACAAACTCTCACACCTTCTTTACTGGATCTAAAAGGTTTTATTCACTTCTTCTGCTTTAGAGTTACATTTCGGTCCAGAGGTCCTGCTGAACCACGTAGGATGTGGTCCACGACGTAGTCCGTCAGTCATCAGTTTGACTCTCCACAATAAAATGTACCTGTAGCAACTGTAGTGTATTTTATCATATTCTGCTATACCTTGTTGTAATGAGGCCATGAAGTTGTTGCATGCTGTGTGATGTTGACCAGTCAGGGTTCTTAAGAGCTGCCCTGATAATGACCTCATGACCAACGTATGGGATGACAACCTTGTTTATAGTGATGTTTACACAGACGAAGAGTCCAGCTACTCAGGAACGTATTTCAAAAAGTGTAAGTTTCACGGTGTCTGAATGATGTATTTACTGCTCAACATGTGTTTTGCCTTTGTGCACATTGAAGGGATGCACAACACAGACATACAGTGCTGTGAAAAAGTATTTGCCCCTTCCTGGTTTCTTATTGTTTTGCATATTTGTCACACTTAAATGTTTCCGATCATCAAACAAATTTTAATATTAGACAAAGATAACCTGAGTAAATACAAAATGCAGTTTTTAAATGATGATTTCATTTATTAAGGGAGAAAAGCTATCCAAACCTACCTGCCCCTATGTGAAAAAGTAATTATCCCCCCTTGATAAATCATGAATGAACTGTGATTAACCACGTTTTTTGGAAAGCTGAGTTAAATTTCACTAGCTACACCCAGGCCTGATTACTGCCAGACCTGTTGAATCAAGAAATCACTTAAACAGAACCTGTCTGACAAAGTGAAGCAGGCTAAAGATCTCAAAAAGCAACACATCATGCCGATCTAAAGAAATTCAAGAACAGATGAGAAACAAAGTAATTGGCATGTATCAGTCTGGAAAGGGTTACAAAGCCATTTCTAAGGCTTTGGGACTCCAGCGAACCACGGTGAGAGCCATTATCCACAAATGGAGAAGACTTGGAACAGTGGTGAAGCTTCCCAGGAGGCCGCCGACCAAAATGACTCCATGAGCCCATCGACGACTCATCCAGGAGGTCATAAAGACCCCAGAACAACATCTAAAGAGCTGCAGGCCTCACTGGCCTCAGGTAAGGTCAGTGTTCATGATTCAACAATAAGAAAGAGACCGGGCAAAAATGGCATCCATGGGAGAGTTCCAAGGCGAACGCCACTGCCGACCAAAGAACACAAAGGCTCGTCTCACATTTGCCAAAAAACATCTTGATGATCCCCAAGACTTTTGTGGACTGACCAGACAAAAGTTGAACTTTTTGAAGGTGTGCGTCCCGTTACATCAGGCGTAAAACTAACCCAGCATTTCATAAAACCAACATCCTACCAACAGTCAAACATGGTGCTGGTAGTGTGACGTCTGGGGCTGCTTTGCAGCTTCAGGACCTGGACGACTCGCCATAATTGATGGAACCATGAATTCTGCTCTCTACAGGAAATCCTGAAGGAGGATGTCCTGCCATCAGTTCGTGACCTCAAACTCAAGCCACTTGGGTTATGCAGCAGGACAATGATCCGAAACACACCAGCAAGTCCACCTCTGAATGGCTCAAAAAAAACCAAGATGAAGGTTTTGGAGAGGCCTAGTCAAAGTCCGGACTTAAATCCGATTGAGATGCTGTGGCAGGACCTCAAACAAGCCGTTTATTAGGTTTAGGGGCAATTACTTTTTCACATAGGGGCAGGTAGGTTTGGATAGCTTTTCTCCCTTAATAAATGAAATCATCATTTAAAAACTGCATTTTGTATTTACATTACATTACATTACATTACATTACAGTCATTTAGCAGACGCTTTACTTGGGTTATCTTTGTCTAATATTTAAATATTTAAATTTGTTTGATGATCTGAAACATTTAAGTTTGACAAATATGCAAAACAAAAAAAATCAGGAAGGGGCAAATAGTTTTTCACAGCACTGTCAGTCCAGCCTGAAGGATGGACGTCTGTGGGGATGACTTCTGATGCACTGATTCAATAAAGAAATAGTTGAAACTGCATCAGCGGACCTGGACGTCTTCCTTCATCCTTTGACATCAAGCTAGTTACTACACTACTAACCTGTGCAAATGTATCATTAGTTCATCTTTTCACCTTTTATTTTGAAATGTTGGGCAGTTTGTTTACTTCTCATCAGGGTGTGAAGTAAACAAACTGCTGTAATGAGTCTCTTCCTTCCTGCGTTGAGATTCACAGACAGTCCCTGAACTCCACACGGTCACAAACTCTCACACCTTCTTTACTGGATCTAAAAGGTTTTATTCACTTCTTCTGCTTTAGAGTTACATTTCAGAGTAAGAGCTTTGACTAAAACTGATCTATACTGATCTATACTGATCAATACTGATCAATACTGATCTATACTGATCAATACTGATCTATACTGAACTATACTGAACATACTGATCTATACTGATCTATACTGAACTATACTGAACATACTGATCTATACTGAACTATACTGAACATACTGATCTATACTGATCTATACTGAACTATACTGATCTATACCGATCTATACTGATCTATACTGATCTATACTGATCAATACTGATCTATACTGATCTATACTGATCTATACTGATCTATACTGAACTATACTGATCTATACTGATCTATACTGATCTATACTGATCAATACTGATCTATACTGATCTATACTGATCTATACTGATCTATACTGAACTATACTGATCTATACTGATCTATACTGAACTATACTGAACTATACTGATCTATACTGAGGGGGGGTGCTGGTCCTGGTCTGGTCTGGGACTCGTCCTGGTCTGGTCCTGGTCTGGTCCTGGTCTGGTCCTGGTCTGGTCCTGGTCCTGGTCCTGGTCTGGTCCTGGTCCTGGTCCTGGTCTGAGACTCTGGTGAACGTAACAGAACTCATCTCTATGCTGGATTCACATGATACATAAAGTCTCATTTTATTTTGAAAGGGTCACCAGTACCCGTCCCTGAGCTGGTCCGGGTCCGGGTCCGGGTCCGGGTCCGGTGTGTCGGCAGGTTGGACGGGTCCTCCGCGGTCACAGAGGGGGGCTCGGTGGGGGTCCGGGTCGGTCCGGAGGTCTGCCGGGCCCCGGGAGGGTCTCCCTCCGACCCGGACCCGTCAGTCACACACCTGCTCATGTCCGAGGGGGTCCGGGTCGGTCCGGGTCCGGTGGAGGTCCGGTCCGGTCCGGTCCGGTGGGGTCCGGTCCGGTCCGGTGGGGGTCCGGTCCGGTCCGGGTCTCCAGAGGAGGCCGTAGTAGACCCCCAGCAGCCCGGCGGACAGGGACACGGACAGCAGGTAGACCAGCACGGTACCGAGCCGAACGAGCCTCCGGTCCGCTGCGTCCCGCATGGTCAGGACCGGGTCAGGACCGGGTCAGGACCGTCTGGACCGGGTCAGGACCGGGTCTGGACCGTCTGGACCGTCTGGAGGACACTGATCCGGGTCCTGAATGTCTGAGGTCAGTCTCAGCCGGAGAGCAGCGCAGAGTCCCGGTCCCGGTCCTCCTCATCTGGACTCATCTGGACTCATCTGGACTTCAGAATAAAAGCCTCGTGTTTAGTATTGAAAACACTTTTTAGCTCCAAATGTTTGTTTTTTACTTTAAGATGAAAACTTAAAGTATATTTAATATATCATTGAATGTTATTTAATGTAATTTAATATTATTTAATGTTATTGAATGTAATTTAATATTATTTAATATTATTTAATGTACTTTAATGTAATTGAATGTTATTTAATATTATTTACTGTTATTTATTGTTATTTAATGTAATTTAATGTTATTTAATGTTATTTAATGTTATTTATTGTTATTTAATATTATTTAATGTTATTTAATGTGATTTAATGTGATTTAATGTTATTTAATGTTATTTATTGTTATTTAATGTTATTTATTGTTATTTAATATTATTTAATGTTATTTAATGTGATTTAATGTGATTTAATGTTATTTAATGTTATTTATTGTTATTTAATGTTATTTAATGTGATTTAATGTGATTTAATATTATTTACTGTTATTTATTGTTATTTAATGTGATTTAATGTTATTTAATGTTATTTAATGTTATTTATTGTTATTTAATATTATTTAATGTTATTTAATGTAATTTAATGGACAGTTCATAAACATCGCTTTTATTTTGGAATTTCTCAGAAACCTGGAAAACAGCTGTCAGGTTCATCACATCTTTCCAAACAAAATGAATTATTTAATATTGGAAATGTTCCATATGAATGAATAAATGTGCTAATATTTAATGGACATTTTTGATTTATTACAACACGTTTAAGAACGATATATTTTAAATATTCTCATATTCTGTACATACGTTTTACTGCGTTATGAGAAGACAGCTCATGAAAATAACATTTAACTTAAAGTTAACTTTATGTGAAGACGGAAGTTTATTTTGAAAAGACAATAATTAATTTAATTAATGTAATGAGTGGACTAAAGGGACCGAGATCAATCAATCAATCAATCAATCAATCAATCAATCAATCAATCAATCAATCAATCAATCAATCAATCAATCCTCATTAGTAAATGTTGGACACGTCGTGTGGACCGATGAAAGCAGATTGATGGTGTTTTTATATTTCTATTGCTGAACTTATATGAACATATATTTGCTGCTCGTCTCCCAAAGGACCCAAAGGACACAAGGAGACAGGAAGAGGACACAAGGAGACAGGAAGAGGACACAAGGAGACAGGAAGAGGACAGGAAGCACAAGGAGACAGGAAGAGGACACAAGGAGACAGGAAGAGGACACAAGGAGACAGGAAGAGGACACTTAGTCAGTGGACGTCTCCTCTCTGAAGCTAATGAGCAAACAAAGAGACGATGAGATCTGAAGGTCCATCAACGAGTTTTATGTTGAAAAGACGACGGAACAAACAGATCAATAAGTTCATATTCATCACGTTTTATAATATTCTGATTCATTAAATCACAGTTCAGAGTTTTACTGTATATATTTATATATATACATATATATACATATATATGTATATATATATATGTATATACATATATATATACACATATGTATATGTATATATACATATATATATATATATATATATATATATATATATATATGTATATACATATATATATACATATATATATATATATATATATATATATATATATATATATATATATATATATATATATATATATATATATATATATATATATATATATATATATATATATATATATATATACATATATATATATATATATATATATGTATATATACATATATATATACATATATGTATATATATATATATATATATATATATATATATATATACATATATATACATATATATATACATATATATATATATATATGTATATATACATATATATATACATATATGTATATATATGTATATATATGTATATATATATATATATATATACATATATATATACATATATGTATATATATATATACATTTTCCTGTTGGCTCCTCCGTGGTTCCTCTTCAGTAGCTCGAGTCACACAGGATCAGGATCACCTGTCAATCAAAACACATTCACTTACTATTAGGAGAAGAGACAACCTGAATAATATAATATAATATAAAGATAAATATAATATAATATAATATAATATAAAGATAAATATAATATAATATGGGATGTTTAACTTCGTAGCTCTAAGATTATAATACTCATTAATACTAATAATGAATAGATCTGTTTTAATCAATAAAAATACAATATTTTATTTCCTTATCATTTGAATTGTGTGTTTTTATGGAGAAATAAAAACACTATAAAATACTATAACAAAGTAAAAGTATAACGTTTAGTATTTTTGATGGTTTACTGACTTCAGACTACCAAACGGAATTTCGTTGTATCACTACAATGACAATAAAAAACCTCTTATCTTTATCTCTTCACAGCGTTGTGTGTGTGGACCAGCTGCTATAATCAAATAACAAATGTAAAGGCTCAGGTTTCATCATGTGACTGAAGAGAGGAGGTCACATGATGAAACCTGATCATCAAGTGACCTCCTGTCTTTAGTTCTGTGTTCTTTCTTGTTGATGACCTCACACACCTGTGCTGCTGGGCTCTGAGGTTCTCCTCACTCATCCAGGTTCTTCTTGGAGGATCCGTCCCGGGTCTTCGCCCTCAGCTTGTTCACCTGAGACTCGGCGATGTCGGCCCTCTCCTCCGCCTCCTCCAGCTCGTGCTGCAGCTTGCGTAGTTTGGCCAGGTTGGTGTTTGCTCCCTCCTCCGCCTCCTCGGCTGCACGTTTGTACAACTTGACCTTCAGCTGAAGCTTGTCCACCAGGTCCTGGATGCGGGCCATGTTCTTGCGGTCCTCCTCGGTCTGGTAGGTGAGCTCCTTGATGCGGCGTTCGTACTTGCGGACCCCTTGATGGACTCTGCTCCCCTTCTCTGCTCCGCCTCCAGCTCGTTCTCCAGGTCTTTGATGCGGGACTCCAGTTTCTGGAGCTGCTTCTTGCCGCCCTTCATGGCGATCTGCTCGGCCTCGTCCAGGCGGTGCTGCAGGTCTTTGATGGTCTGCTCCATGTTCTTCTTCATGCGCTCCAGATGGGCGCTGGTGTCCTGCTCCTTCTTCAGCTCCTCGGCCATCATGGCTGCATCCGTGATGGCCTTCTTGGCCTTCTCCTCAGCGTTGCGGTTCTCCTGTATGGCCTCCTCCATCTCGTTCTGCATCTGCATGAGGTCTGCTTCGTGCTTCTTCTTCTGGTTGATCAGGCTGGTGTTCTGGGAGTGAAGGAGCTGCATCCGCTCCGTCGCCTCCGTCAGCTCCTGTTCGGCCAGTTTGCGACTTCGTTCCGTCTGCTCAAGGCCGGCCCTCAGGTCCTCCAGCTCGGCCTGGATCAGGTTATTCCTGCGCTCCAGGAGAGCAATGTTCTCTCTCAGGTCGTCGTTTCCATGCTGTGCGTCGTCCAGCTGCAGCTGAGAGTCCTTCAGGAACGCCTGGAGGCTCTTGAGCTGCTTCTGGGCGTCGGCGGCCTGCCTGTTGGCTTGGCTGAGCTGGATCTCCATCTCGTTGAGGTCGCCTTCCATCTTCTTCTTGACCCTCAGGGCCTCATTGCGGCTCCTGGTTTCAGACTCCAGCGAAGACTGAAGCGACTCGAGCATCCGCTGGTAGTTCCTCTTTGCTTGCTCCATTTCCTCGTCTTTCTCAGCCAACTTGCGCTCCATGTCGGCCTTCACCTGGTTGAACTCCAGCTGGGTTCGGAGGATCTTGCTCTCTTCGTGCTCCAGAGAACCTTCTGCCTCCTCCAGTGCTGACTGGAGCTCAGCCTTTTCCTGCTCCAGCTGCTTCCGAATCTTCTCCAGCTCATGAGCACTCCTGCCGCCTTCCCCCAGCTGGTCACTGAGGTCGGAAATCTCCTCTTGGAGGTTCTTGTTCTCTCTCTTCATGGTCTCAAGTTGATCCACAGACTCCTCATAGGCGTTCCTCAGTTTGAAGAGTTCAGTGCTCAGAGACCGAGATTCCTTTTGGGAGGCCTCCAGCTCACATTGCGACTCCTCAAACTTTTGCTTCCACTCTGCCATGACTTTGTCAAAGGCCCTTTGCTTCTTGTCCAGGACTGCAGACGCTGCATTGGATTTCTCAAGGTCCAGCATCAGGTCTTCGATTTCATTTTGGAGGCGGTGCTTGGTCTTCTCGAGGGATGAACACTTTGCATTCACTGCCTCTGTGGCCTCCTCGGCTTCCTGCAGTCTTTGAACCAGCTTCTTCTTTGCTTCCTCCAGTTCCTCTGTTCGCTGGATTCCATCTGTTTCGTATTTGGTCCTCCATGCTGAGACCTCGGTGTTGGATTTGGACAGAGCTCTCTGCAGCTCAGCCTTGGCCTCCTGCTCCTCTTCAAACTGCTCTCGGAGCAGGTCACAGTCGTGGCGAGCAGATTGCACGGCGTGGGCGAGGGCGTTCTTTGCCTTCACTTCCTCCTCCAGCTGTCTGCGTAGATCTTCTACCTGCTGGTTGTATGAGTTCTTCCCTCTGGTCAGCTGTGAAATCAGACACTCCTTCTCCTCCAGCTGACGGCCAAACTCCCCGTTCTCCGTGAGCAGCTTGGCCCTCTGGGTAGTGAGGTCATTGACGGAGCGCTGACACTCCTCATATCTGCTCTTGTACTCGTTCATGTTGTCTTCCATTGTACGGCACATCTTCTCAATGTTTGACTTGGCCTTCACTACACTCTCCATGTTAGAAGACAAGTCATCCAGCTCCAGCTTCAGCTCGCTCTTTTCCTTCTCCAGCTTCTGCTTCACCCGCTGCAGGTTGTCGATCTGTTCGCCCAGTTCAGCGACGCTGTCGGCGTGTTTCTTCCTCAGGGCGGCAGCCGTGGCTTCGTGTTGGAGCGTTGATTCCTCGAGCTCCCTACGCAGCTTCTGAAACTCAGCATCTCTCTTTTTGTTCATCTCCACCTGTGCTGAGGTTGCTCCACCCGCCTCCTCCAGGCGCTCGCTGATGTCCTCCAGCTCGCGGGAAAGATCGGATCGCTGCTTCTCAACTTTGGCCCGGGCGGCCCGCTCAGCATCCAGCTCCTCTTCCAGCTCCTCGATTCTCGCTTGGTTTTCTTTCAGCTTCTTCTGGAGCTGAACTGAAGCAACCTGCTCGTCTTCTAGTCTTGAATTTATTTGGACAATCTCAAAATCTTTTTTTTGAGTTTCTCCTCCAGCTGTTGCTTATCGTTTTCTACGTCCATCAAACTCTCCTGAGTCAGTTTCAGGTCTCCTTCGAACTTCCTCTTTGAGCGCTCGAGGTCCATCCTGAGTTTCTTCTCCTGCTCCAACGAGCCCTCCAGATCATCCACCTGTTGCTCCAACTTAACTTTGGCTTTGGTTAAGCTATTGGCTTTGTCTTCTTCACTCTGAAGGTCATCCAGTGTCTGCTGGTGAGCCTCCTGTAGTGCCTTCTTCTCTTTGGTGAGCTTCATGATGTTTTCATCCTGGGAAGCCATCTCCTCCGTCAGGTTTTTCACCTTGTTCTCTGTGGCGTGTTTCTCTTTCTCGACCTTTGCCAAAGTCAGCTCCAGATCATCTATATCTTTCTTCAACTCTGAGCATTCGTCCTCAAGCTTCCGTTTCTTAGCTGTGAGATCAGCATTCATCTCCTCCTCATCTTCCAGTCTCTCTGTCATCTCTTTCTGCTTGGCCTCCAGCTGAATCTTGCTCTTTATAAGCTGTTCACAGCGTTCTTCGGCGTCTGTCAGTGTATCCTGTTCAGATTGAATGTGAAGAGTCAGATCGTTCTTCTCTTGGAGAAGAGTCACGATTTTCTCCTCTAGTTCTTTCCGTCTTGTTTCTGATTTCTCCAGAGCTTCTTTCAGCTTGTTGAACTCGTCCTTCATGTTGGCCATCTCCTTCTCAGACTCGGCGCTCTTCAGCAGTGGTTTGATCTTGAAGAAGAGCTTCATCCAGGGCCAGTTTTTTACACCCAGAAAGAGCGAAGGTTCCACTGGATGACCGTCAGGGCATCTCTGCGTTCCACTAGCTTTGAAAACTCTTCCCTCATAAGGATTGCCCGGGCATTAGCCTGGATCCGGGTGATGATTCGAGAGAGTTGCTCATCACGCATCTCCTCCAGTGTCCCCAACAGACCGGCTTTGAAGAAGACCTTGGTGTGACCAAACCGGTACTGAGTGTGGTCGATGTCCAGTGATCCCAGCAGCTTCTCTGCACTCTTTTTGCAGTCAATGAACTGGCCTTCAGGGATGGCGGAGGCATTCAGAATCCTGTACCGTTGTTTGAAGTCGCCATAGAGCACCCTGTTTGGGAAACCCTTCCTGCAGATCCTGATGCCTTCCAGGACACCGTTACAGCGCAGCTGGTGCATCACCAGGCAGTTATCCATGGCCCCTGGAGTTTTCTTCTCATTAGGAATCAGACAGCGGACGAAGTGGGGATGTGTGGTTTTCAGGTTGTTCATCAGCTTGTTCAGGTTTTCCCTGTGAAGTGCCGACACAGTCTGGAACGAGGAACCTTTCTTCTTGGCTCCTTTGCCGCTTGCTTTGTCCCCGCCATCAGTTCCTGAAAAGCTTGAAAACAGCAGACTGAGCAGCTTCACAGATGATTTCTGGTAAAGACCAATCACAGTTTCATTCAGGGGTCTTTATTTTTGACCAACCAGTTGCTGATGTTGTAGTCCACCGTGCCGGCATAGTGAACCAGGGCAAAATGAGCCTCTGCTTTCCCCTTTGCAGCCCTCGGCTTCTCAAACATCTTGTTCTTTCCCAGGTGATTGTCATAGAGCTTGGACTTGAAGGTCTGGTCACTGGCTTTGGGAAACATGCATTCCTCCTCCAGAATGGACAGGATGCCCAGCGGCTTCTCAATGAGGTCAATACAAGCTTGTAAGTCCATCCCAAAGTCAATGAACTCCCAATCAATGCCTTCTTTCTTGTACTCTTCTTGTTCCAGAACGAACATGTGATGGTTGAAAAACTGTTGCAGTTTCTCGTTGGTGTAGTTGATGCACAGCTGCTCAAAAGTGTTGTAATCAAAGATCTCGAATCCAGCGATATCCAGAACTCCTATGAAGTACTGACGGTGCTGTTTTGTGTCCAGGGAGTGGTTGATCCTCACCACCATCCAGTTGAACATCTTTTCATACACTGACTTAGCCAGAGCCCCGAGGGAGTAGTAGACTTGGTCCACACTTTGGCCTTTGGTGACATATTCATTTCCGACCTTGACTCTGGGATGACACAGCCCCTTGATGAGGTCGGCAGAGTTCAGCCCATCAGGTAAGCGATTTATCAGCAGCCTCCGTCCCGTCCGGCTCCGCCTGCTCCTCACGCTGCTTCTGTTTGAACCTCATGTTGCCATAGTGCATGATGGCTCCTGTCATTTTATAGATGCCCATCTTCTCCTCTGGGGTGAAGCCGAGCACATCGAAGGCGCTGTCGGTGGCCAGCAGCTCATCCGAGTCATTGATGGAGGCGACCGTCACCTCTCCTTGGGAGATGTAGGAGTAGTCGTAGGGGTTGTTGGTGATCAGCAGCATGTCCAGCAGCTCTGGCTTCTGATTGGACAGGATCTGGTAGAAGATGTGGTAGTTCCTCTCAGCCTTGAGCTGGAAGGTGCACCGTGACTTCTCCAGCAGGTACGTCTCGACGTCAGCAGACGACAGCTTCCCGCTCGTACCGAAGTGAATTCGGATGAATTTTCCAAAGCGAGACGAGTTGTCGTTTCTCAGCGTTTTGGCATTGCCGAAAGCCTCCAGCGGGGGTTGGCCTGGATGATCTGGTCCTCCAGGGTCCCCTTGCTAGGGTCTCTTTTGGCTCCGCTGACTGCCGCGATGCTGGCAAAGTACTGGATGACCCTCTTGGTGTTCACAGTCTTCCCGGCTCCGGATTCTCCGGTGATGAGGACGGACTGGTTCTCCCGGTCAGTCAGCATGTACTGGTAGGCGTTATCAGAGATGGAGAAGATGTGAGGAGGAGCCTCGGTCCTCTTCTTCCCCCTGTAAGCTGACACCACCTCTGAATCGTAGACAGGAAGCCACTTGTAGGGGTTGACGGTGACGCAGAAGAGCCCAGAGTAGGTGTAGATCATCCAGGCGGCGTAGCGCTCTTTGAGGTTAAACAGCACGGCGGGCTCATGGAGGAACGTGAACATCGCCATATCTTCAATCTTATCAAACTTTGGCGGGTTCTGGGGGTGGACGTCAAGCTCCTTCGCGGTTACCGTTGTTCCATCCTCCTTCTTCACCGTCACCATTCCTCCGTCTTTGCTCTGGATCTGTCCCTTCATATATTCCACTTTATCGTCCACCACGAAGCACTCTGTCTTGATGTCGAACGCTCTGGTCTGGGCTTCCAGGCGCTCCTTGTCTGACTTCCTCAAGAAAGGAGCCGCCTTCCCGAACTCGGCCATCAGAGCGTCACCCATGGTGCAGCGGCGAGGTTCACGGCCGTCAGAAGAGAGTCGATCCAAGAAGAAGGAAGAAGTGTTTGTGTCTCTGATGCAGAGCGGACCTTTATAAAGACGCCCTGAGCACCAAATTAGGAAATAACTGCTGAGAGAATGAAGAGAGAACCCATGAGGGCAGAGTCAGGACCTTTGGCTGTTAGAGTCCATTTTAGGAAAAGGACGGATTCTTTTCTTATCTGGTCGCTGATAGAGACTCCGGACACCTCTCCATTTAGACTTCTACTGCAGCTCATCTTCAGTTTACTCTGCAGTGGTATCATTAATCTACTGCTGTTTGAGGCCCATTTCAATTTTACTTTATTGGTCACTGCTTATATTTAAACAATCCTTCATATCTGGTTCTGTTTGGCTGAGAAAGTAGATCCAGAAAAGATTTATTAATCATTGAAATAAAGGAAAATGGAAGTAACGAGTGGTTGATCTAAGAAGAACTTAATGATTTTATTCTTTATTCAAATCTTATTTTTTGACAGTTTGACAAATATTATCAGGAAGCTCTTTGGTTGTCAGCTTATGATATATTTCTGATCATTTTGATCAATGCATATTTAAATCTGTAAAGAAAATCATTCCAGCGGTTTCTTCAACATTAAAAACTCACAAAACTTTATTTTAAAAGTTAGTTATTGTGCTGAAGTTTCCTTGTTTCCGTTTCTGTCTTTAACTACAACATCCAACATTAATTAACCTCCGACTGTAATGATGAGCAGACCAATATTTGTCTATATTAGTATCACACAGTAATTTCATTTCATTAATTTAATTTAATTTAATTTAATTTAACAGCAGATCTCTAAAAGGCTCCAAACATCCCACATGTGGAACCTCTTCAGTGGTTCTGACTGAAGTGTTTGTGTCTCTTTATCTCTGAAGTCTGAACTCATCGGACACAAATAGAAACCAGAGAGTTTTAATCTTCATGAACCAGACCTCCATGTTTGTCACATTTCTGATGTTCTCCACTGTAAATAAATATTCTTTAGAGGTAAGATGTGGAAACAGAGAACTAAAGGAAACCTTCCAGAAAGAGTTCACAGCTTAGTTAATTTCTAGGAAATGATTAAAAACTATGAGTTATTATATCAGAATTATTTGTTTTAGATTTTTACAGTCGGATCTGGTTGATTCACTCTGATCATAAAATCTTTTGTAAATTTATTAAAGAGAATCCCATGAAAACTGTTTGAACTTCATATTATATGATTTATTAATTTATAGTATCGTTAATCTTTGTTTTATTTGATCAAGTTTTTTTAAACGCTTCATGTTGATGAAATATGTGAAATCTTAGGTTTCACATATTTAAACAGATTTATCTAAAAAACAAAATCTTTATTTGAATTATTATTTATTTTGGTTATTATTTTACATTGCAAAGATAAATGTTTTATTGTAAATGCTGTTAATTCTTCTTCTTTTGTTTGAAACCAGCAGATTTTATTTGTTTAAAGTGTTAAAAGTGATGAAGACGAAGTTTCTGTTCACACAGTCGTTCAAATAGCAGCAGATGATGTGTGTGTGTGTGTGTGTGTGTGTGTGTGTGCGTGTTTGTTTTACATCACTGTATGTGCCAGATGGGTGGAGTTTGTTCATTAGAGACACACTTGGTCTCTGAAGGTCAAAGGTCATTCCCTCTACAAAGTAAACAGTAAAATAAACTTGATAACAAATATCATCAGTTTTATTAATGTTTGTATTTTATGAAAGAAACGTGTGCAAAGAACTTTATTTTCATAATTTAACGTCAACACAAGAGCATTCTGGGAAAATGAGTCTGTTTCAGGACAAAAACACATTTTAAGGTCTTAAAGGGTCAAAGGTCAGAAAAGACGTTCTCTTGTAGTTCTTTGTCTTAATAACTGTAGCAGAAAGGTGGAAAATAAAGAAACGTACAGAGGAGAAGAAACAGCTGATGTGTAGTAAGTGATCCAAAACCCGTCCGGGTTTCCTAAACTCTTTGGGACCACAATGTGTTGAAGGAGGTGTGTTGATCCAGGAGTAGGTGGGCTGAATAGAACCAGGTACATGTTGGACCTGATTGGATACAAAGGAGGACCTGCTGGCCTCCGTTTGGTCTTTAAGATAAATCTCCTTTAATGAAACTCTCCAGGGTTCTGCTTCCTGTTCCTCACAAACCAACGGAACTGGACTGAACTGGACTGAACTGGACTGGTGTCTCAGGTGAGTCCCACATGTGTCTCAGGTGAGTCCCACATGTGTCTCAGGTGAGTCCCACATGTGTCTCAGGTGAGAGTCCCACATGTGTCTCAGGTGTTCTCAGGTGAGTCCCACATGTGTCTCAGGTGTTCTCAGGTGAGTCCCACATGTGTCTCAGGTGTTCTCAGGTGAGTCCCACATGTGTCTCAGGTGTTCTCAGGTGAGTCCCACATGTGTCTCAGGTGTGTGTCTCAGAGGTGTGTCTCAGGTGTGTGTCTCAGGTGTGCCTCGGGCTCAGCAGAGTGACATGCGTTTGCGGTGCTGCTCCACCAGGGGCACCAGGCAGTGTGGTGGTCCGGCCTGCAGGAGGAACAGGTGTTCCAGCAGGTCGGCGGCGGTCGAGCGCTGCTGCGTGTCACGGGTCAGCATGCAGCCCAGGAAGTCTTTCAACACCGGAGACACCTGAGACACAGAGAGTGACATCATCAACAACCGCCCACAACCACCTGCTCACTGGTTAGCCACTTAGCATCTCTGCTCCTGAACCAACGTTCACTAAATGTTAACGACGTGAAAGCGTCTCGTTAGCTGGTCCCCATAATGCATGTTTTTATGACTAGTTTATGTTTAAAAGTTTAATTACTTTATTGTGATGGATTATGATTTAGTCTCTACTCATTTATTGTGACATTTATATTGATCCCTCTATCAGAGAGGCTGGTCCTCACAACGCATGTTCTGTCCTTGTGTCCTCCCTTTGTAGTGAAGATGTGTATGCGTGTGTGTGTGTGTGTGTCTGACCCTGTGGAGATTCTTCACGCTCGGCGGTTCTTCGTCTCTCAGCTTCTTCATCGCGGTGATGGGCGTGTCGCTGAAATATGGCGGCTCTCCGTCCACCATCTCCACCACCATGATGCCCAGAGACCAGATGTCCACCTGAGGGACACAGGAAGCTGTCAGAGTTCACCTGTCCACACAGATACTGGACCAGGTTCTCATGTGGGGTCTTCAGAGGGTACCTGTACCTCGGTACCGTACGGGGTTTTAGAGATCACTTCAGGAGCCATCCAGTACGGAGTCCCCACCAGAGAACTCCTCCTCGGGACGTCTCTGCTGATCTGAGCGCAGAAACCAAAGTCTGACAGTTTTACCTGCAGAAGAGGAAGAAGGAGAAGAAGAAGAAGAGGAAGAAGAGGAAGAAGAAGAAGAAGAGGAATAAAGAAGAAGAAGAAGAGGAAGAAGAGGAAGAGGAATAAAGTAGAGGAAGAAGAAGAAGAAGAAGAAGAAGAAGAAGAAGAAGAAGAAGAAGAAGAAGAAGAAGAAGAAGAAGATTCAGGTGTTGTCTTTGTTGTTTTTGCAGTTAATCACTTCCTGTCACTTTCAGCTGGTTGGTGAGTCTGTTTCTGGACTCAGTGGTCATCTGTGAGTTGTACTGGGGCTAGCTACATGCTAAGCTACATGCTAAGCTACATAATAACAATAACCAATCCTTTATTAGTCCCACAATGGGGAAATTACAATTCTCTGCATTTAACCATCCTGGAGGAGCAGTGGGCTGCTAAGAAGCGCCCGGGGAGCTCAAGGACACCTCGGCATGTTGACTGTAGAGGGATTTGAACCACCAACCTTGTGGTTTCGGGACGAGTGCTCTTCCTCATGTGCCACAGCTGCCCCATGCTAAGCTACATGCTAAGCTACCCAAACAAGCTGTGAATGATGTGTATATATATATATATAAACTGTCTGTCTGTTCCTCTCTCTGTCTGTCTCTCTGTCTGTCTGTCTGTCTGTCTGCTTGTCTGCCTGCTTGTCTTACCTTCCCGTCCACACTCAGCAGTATGGAGTCACTCTTGATGTCTCGGTGAACGACTCCCTGAGAGTGAAGATAAGTCAGAGCCTGAAGAACGCTTTCACACACGGTGGCTGTCTGCTCCTCGTTCAGCCTGGAGGAAAACACAGAGTACTGTAGTACACGACAGAGTACACCACAGAGTACTGTAGTACACCACAGAGTACACCACAGAGTACTGTAGTACTGTAGGACACCTACAGAGTACACATCAGAGTACTGTAGGACACATCAGAGTACTGTATTACACCACAGAGTACTGTAGTACACCACAGAGTACACCACAGAGTACTGTAGTACACGACAGAGTACACATCAGAGTACTGTAGGACACATCAGAGTACTGTATTACACCACAGAGTACTGTAGTACACATCAAAGTACTTTAGGACACAGTCCATTCAGTTAAGTACGCAGTCCATGTACTTTAGTACACAGTAAGTGTACTTTAGAACACGGTCCATGTTCTTGTACTTTAGTACTCCGTCTGTGTACCTTAGTACACAGTCCATGTACTTTAGGGCGCAGTCCATGTACTTGTACTTTAGTACTCTCTGAATCCTTCCTCCACTGCAGTATAAGTACATCAACATGCTCACCTGGTTTCACTGACGATGTTTGTGAGAGCACCACCCTGCAGGTACTCCATGATTACCCAGAGTTCCTCCTCCACCAGAGCGCTGCTGAACATCTGCACCACGTTATGGTGCCGGTAGTCCCTCATGATCACCACCTGAGAACACGGAACCTTCACTTATCGTTCTATTACATCTTTACCTTCACTTTACTTTATTTTATTTTCTATTAATGAAGTCTATATATTTCAATAACGTGAATTGAATTTATTTAATTCTATTTATATTTTACTTTTCTTTACCCTACCCTACTCTACTCTACCCTACTCTACTCTACCCTACCCTACTCTACTCTACTCTACCCTACTCTACCCTACTCTACTCTACCCTACTCTACCCTACTCTACTCTACCCTACCCTACTCTACCCTACCCTACTCTACCCTACTCTACTCTACCCTACCCTACTCTACTCTACTCTACCCTACTCTACCCTACTCTACTCTACCCTACTCTACCCTACCCTACTCTACTCTACCCTACTCTACCCTACCCTACTCTACTCTACTCTACTCTACCCTATCCTACTCTACTCTACCCTACTCTACCCTACCCTACTCTACTCTACTCCTACCCTACCCTACCCTACTTTACTCTACCCTACCCTACCCTACTCTACTCTACCCTACCCTACCCTACTCTACCCTACTCTACTTTACTCTACTCTACGTATTGGTACCTCGTTGAAGAGCAGCTCCCTGCGTTGCTGCTTCCTGACGTCCATCATCTTCACTGCTACCTGTCTGCCGCTCGCTCTCTCTCTGGCGATGCAGACCACACCTGTAGAACCTTCACCGATCTTCACAAAGTTCTCCAGAGTGTTCCTCGGGTCCCCTGGGTCCACCACCATCTGCAGCGCCGCCTTGAACTGCTCATGGGTCACATTCACCCCATCAGGTGCTGGGGGGGAGGGGCGGGGCTGGCTATGGGGGGCAGTGTTTTAGGTGGACTGATGTTGAAGCTGGAGGAGGGGCGGAGCGAGGAGGGTGATGGGCGGAGCGAGGAGGGTGATGGGCGGAGGAAGGAGGGAGAGGGGCGGAGCAAGGAGGGAGAGGGGCGGAGCAAGCGCTGGAGGTCGACCCGTGATGATGGGACTGCTGGTGCTGTTGGGGGGCAGCAAGAGGGGGAGGATAACTGGGGGGAGGAGAACAGAGACCTTTAGTCCGTCCTTTATGTGACGAGTGTTTCCTGTTTCTATGCTAAGCTAAGCCAACCAGCTGTTTGTAGCTTGATATTCAGCTTTCAGACAATAGAATCTGTTTCCAGTCTTTATGCCAAGCTAAGCTAACCAGCTGTTTGTAGTTGATATTCACTGTTCGGACAATATAATATGTTTCAGTTTTTTATGCTAAGCTAAGCTAACCAGCTGTTTGTAGTTTGTTTCGTCATTCTGCTTCTATCGATACACAAACTTCCACCTCAGAAAACTTTATTTATAACTTTTAAAGTTTCAAATTAAAATGTACAGAACGTCTCCTTTAGATGACATCATTTCTCACCTTGAGGTCGTAGGTGGAGTGAGGCCTTCTGGGAGTTTCTCTGGAGGAGGACAGCAGGTCAGGCAGGTGACTGACGTCTGGTCTCAGTCTCAGGTGAGCTCTGCTGGTCTCCACAGTCTGCAGGTGGTTGTAACAGGAAGCTGGCCTCTGTCTTAGCCCCACCCCCTCACTGCGGGCGTACTGTCCACCGCTCAAACCCGCCACACCTGCTGACTCCCCGACCCCTGTCCTCTGCGGGGTCACACCTGTCCTCTGCGGGTCACACCTGTCCTCTGCAGCGTCCCAGGTGTGGGGGCGTGGCCTCAGCCGGAGCCCTCACCTCACAGGTGGACTTGGCTCTCTGCAGACCATTCTCGCTGCGTACCTGTCGGATTCGGTCCTGCCAGTAGGTGGAGTTCCCGCCCGTCTTCCTGTCGACCTCGTCGCCGTGGCGATCGAGCTGCTGGTACTGGTATGACTCCTCGTCCACCAGTTCTCCCAGTCGGCCCAGTGAGCGTGCTCGTTTCCGTGCTGACGGACTGCTGCGGCGCAGAGAGTTGGAGCCGGTGACGGACAGACGGCTCATCTCAGAGATCACCTGGGAGATGTAGTCTCCATGACCGATGAAACTACCACGGACGATCGTCTGCAGACAGACAACAAGTACTCTGTGAGGTACTTATACATCATTCATATACTTATACTCTGTAGATCAATACATGAAGGATCAGAGAGGTGAGGTCATCGTTAACACGTTCAGATCAGGAATCAAACCTCCGGTTCTTTAAAGAGAAGTCTGCATTCTCTCTGCTGTCCATCAGGGGACGACTCCTCTGGTTGTATATAAATATTATATATGATTATAAAAATATTATATATGAATATAAAAATATATAAATATTATATATGAATATAAAAATATTATATATGAATATAAAAATATATAAATATTATATATGAATATAAAAATATTATATATGAATATATACATAAAAATATTATATATGAATATAAAAATATTATATATGAATATAAAAATATTATATATGAATATAAAAATATTTATATGAATATAAAAATATAAATATATATATGAATATAAAAATATATAAATATTATATATGAATATAAAAATATAAAAATATTATATATGAATATAAAAATATATAAATATTACATATGAATATAAAAATATATAAATACGTAAAAATATAAATATATAAATATATGAACACTTGATTATATTCATATTTATTTAGTGTGAAAGCTGAAGCTCTGATGATGATCATGTGGTCTGTTATCAGGTCACATGACTCGACCTGCATGGAAACATCAGATTACACAAACATGACATTTACAGTGAACCAGTGAACGCACCGTCAGCAGAACCAGTGAAGGTACCAGGATGTAGTAGAACATCCTGGTACTTCAGAAGTATTTGACATACTATGTGTTTGGACCTATAAACCAGTGTCTGAGAGACTAAACAGTGTGATAGTTAGTCTGTTAAACATGTCAGAGGTCAGAGGTCAGACCCTTCCTTCTCCAAAATAAAAGCTGTGATTTTTTTATTTCAGCAGCAGATGGAGACAAAGGCCGTTTCTCAATACCAAGTATGGTCAAGTATGGACTTGCAAACTTGCAAGTTCATACTTGGATAGTTCGACTTCGGGAGTACAAACTCCCGAGGACGGGAGGACGCAGTACGTCATTACGTCATTACGTCATTTTGCAATTGGAACAGCAGCGAACTTGATGACGTCACCAACGTCACGACGTCACCAACTCAGCTCGTCGGTCCGCCTACTCCGGTTATCTTCATCATATATATTGACAATAAAACGAAATATGATATAAAACACAACCCTGCCTTTTTTTCGTTTTCATTTAGAAAATATTAAAATATTAATATGTATATGTATATATATATATATATATGTATATATTTTGTGTTACATCTACAACCACAACCACAGAGACACCGGAGCCAGCGGCACATCTGGAGAGGCCTAGCCGAGATCAGACTGCTGTCAGCGGGCTGCATGAGCACCACCGCCCGGTCTCCTCTCTGGTCCTCTCATATCTCTATATATATATATCTATCTATATCTATATATATATATATATAGATATAGATATAGATATAGACCGCCCGGTCTCCTCTCTGGACCTCTCATATCTATATATCTATATATATATATATAGATATATATATATAGATATCTATATATCTATATATATATATATATAGATATCTATATCTATATCTATATATATATCTCCTCTCTGGTCCTCTCATATCTATATATATATAGATATATAGATATCTATATATATATCTCCTCTCTGGTCCTCTCATATCTCCGACAAACGTCGGCGCTTTTTTCAAACAGGCTCTATCTTGATAAATTGACCTCATATTTTAAGTCTTAACTACATTCTCGCTTAAAAAAATGTTAAAACTAAATTCCGTTACACAACAGCAGCAGTATTTAGACAGTTATAACTGACAGATGTGAGCCGTCTCCGCCACTGTCGGCTCTTGTTTGCTGGTGAAATGCATTCTGGGATACTTGGCTGTCCAAAGTCCACACAAGTCTCCTCCGATGCATCCTCGATATAACGGGCGGAGCGAGGACACATCCGGGTATCTGGACCGTACTTGTCTGGATGAACTTGTGTATTGAACAGAACCTGGGCCGCTAGATGACGTTTCACAAGTTCAGGAGGACACAAGTACAGAGAAGTTCACTGATTGAGAAACGGCCAAAGAGTTTATTCTCTTCATGGTTAACAACCAATAGCAGAGCAGCCTTGTTGACCTCTGGTGAGGTCACACTCTGCAGTCCAATCAGGAGGAAGCTGTCCTCTCCCCGACAAAATAAAAGCTGCAGCAGTGGTGTGCCAGAGGAATGCAGCTCTCTGAGGTGATTACTGCTCTAATGACCTTTAATAAGTTCTTCTATTGTTTCCTGGTGACCCAGAAACAGAACCTCTGTGGAACGCTGAGAGCAGATCTCAGTATTTATTGATTTATAATATGAGAACATTGTTTCATTTCTGAGGGATTTTAAGATTTTAACAGGTTTTAATAAGAAATATAAAATGTCTAATTTTACAGTTTGTCTCTTTGTCATAGAGGCTTAATGGTGAGCTCAAACAGTCTGATATGTACTGATATTTATTGATATCTACTGATATTTATTTTATTGATAATTACTGATATGTACTGATATTTCCTGATATTTCCTGATATTTCCTGATATTTATTGATATGTACTGATATTTATTGATAATTACTGATATTCATTGATATGTACTGATATTTATTGATATGTACTGATATTTATTGATAATTACTGATATTTATTGATAATTACTATTGATATGTACTGATATGATTTTATTGATATGTACTGATATTTATTGATAATTACTGATATTCATTGATATGTACTGATATTTCATGATATTTCATGATATTTATTGATATGTACTGATATGTACTGATATTTATTGATAATTACTGATATTTACTGATATTTATTGATATGTACTGATATTTATTGATATTGATATGTACTGATATTTATTGATAATTACTGATATTTATTGATAATTACTGATATTTATTGATAATTACTGATATTTATTGATATGTACTGATAGTCATATTTATTCTGTATGCTAACGTTTCTCTTTACGCTAACATTACTTCATTAAATTTTTTGTGAAGTGTGGTGAGTTGAGTTAGCATTAGGGCTGCTAGCATTAGGGCTGCTAGCATTAGGGCTGCTAGCATTAGGGCTGCTACTATCCATCCATCCATCTTCCGTAACCGCTTATCCAGTTAAGGGTCGCAGGGTGCTGGAGCGAAGGCAGGTCTCACCTGGACGACAGGGTTCACCTGGACAGGGTTCACCTGGACGGGGTTCACCTGGACAGGGTTCACCTGGACGGGGTTCACCTGGACAGGGTTCACCTGGACAGGGTTCACCTGGACAGGTCTCCAGTCTGTCACAGGGCTGACATATAGAGACAAACAACCATTCACACTCACATTCACACCTACGGGCAATTTAGAGTCTTCAATGAACCTAAGCTGCATGTCTTTGGACTGTGGGAGGAAGCCGGAGAACCCGGAGAGAACCCACACTGACACGGGGAGAACATGTACACTCCACACAGAAGGTTGTCCAGCCCGGGAATGAACCCGGGCCCCTCTTGCTGTGAGGCCACAGTGCTAACCACTACACCACCGTAGGGCTGCTACTAGCTGCTGTTTTTTGTGGTGTCCTGTTAGCTAACGGAGTCTTTCTGCAGCTAAAAGTTATTTGACATAAATACTGTTACGTGTTTATGAGCCTAAGATGAAATCAATCAATGATCGATCGTGTTATTGACCGATCAGACTGATTGGTAGTGATGTCACTGTGTATCAGGTGTATTATTCATAATAATGGTGTTATTATCCTCTCACCTTCCGGAGTTGGACCTCAGTGATCCTGGACGGGTCCACCAGGGGGCGTGGCCTCCTCAGCGTGTCGATGACGCTCTGCCACTGCGGCGGCAGACCGACGTAGCGTCCGCTGGCGACATCGAAGGACGTGTGGACGCGATGCTGGAAGTCTTGAGGCTCCGAGATCTTCGGCCGCCGCTTCTTCTTCCTGCGCTGGAACATCGCCACGGCAACGGTGAGACCTGAGGGAGTCAACAGGAAGAACATGATGGAGAAACACACACACACACTGTCACTGTGTCGCTGGACTGACAGCTTCTCTTCCTGCTCAGGTGTTTACCTGAGCACAGTCACATGACATCCTCCTCCTATCACACATAAACCAACCAAACAGCCCAGGTGAGAACTCACCTGTCTGCATCATCAACACTCATTTAAATATCAGCGGCTGCTTCAAATACAGAAGAAACAAAAGACTCAAGTATTAATAAATAAATAAATACAGCATTAAAAAGGGAAATAAATAAATGTATAAATAACTTAATAAAGAAATGAATAATAATTTAATAAAGAATAAATAAATACAGCAATAAAGAAATGTATATAGACATTTTAAAATAAATTAATGTAGAAATAATTACAGTATTAATATAGAAATAAATAAATGTGAATTAATAAATACATATAAACAAATGAAAAATATTTTTTTTCATTTATGTCCTGTTTAATTAATACAGCAGTTAACTAAT
This sequence comes from Anoplopoma fimbria, assembly GCF_027596085.1. NCBI lineage: Eukaryota > Metazoa > Chordata > Actinopteri > Perciformes > Anoplopomatidae > Anoplopoma > Anoplopoma fimbria. Next base: position 618 of record NW_026549560.1, on the reverse strand, counting down.
CATTTATTCATGCATTTATTTATTGATACTTGAGTCATTTTGCATCCTCCATAGAGTCCCTATAAATAAATATATGTATATATATAAAACCACTGTTGAACACTAGAGGGCAGAGTGACTCCCAAACACCGGTTCAGATAATGAGTTCTTATTGGTGAAATATATATTTAATGAGGTCAACATCTGTTTTTTTAGAGTGAATATTTGAGGACTTATGATAAAAGGTTCACCTGCTTGTTCAAATTAATTTTAAGAAGTTTATTCATGATAACTTAAACAGGTTATTTATGAGCAGCAGAAGAGATCAAGGTCTTTAAAGAACGGATTGTAAATAAATAAATTAACAATAAACAATGTTATGATCTATGTTTTTTATAGCAGCTGCAGTGACTGATGAACAGTTTTTAAATTTGATCTCAATTTAAGATAAGATAAGATAATCCTTTATTAGGACCACAGCGGGATACAGCAGCAGAGAGGACACAAGAGACATAGTAAAAACATACAAGATCAAAACAAGTATTATAAATAAGTAAATAAGTAATAACACAGGAAAGAATAATAAATAAGTAAAAGAAATTCACAATAACTAAAATAAAATATTATTTAAACAGAATA
>NW_026549559.1:0-3043 GCF_027596085.1 Anoplopoma fimbria | reverse complement strand
AATAAAAACACTCATTTAGAAAATATTTATTGGAAATTTAATAACAAATATTTTGTGACCAAATATATATATATATATATATTCTTTAAAGAATTCAGGAAACTCATATGAAAGCATAAAAACATTATATAATATTAGAATGGAATAACTATAATAATCAAAAATTTTATATATATTTATGACAAAAGGATAATTTGTTATCAGGTTTTAAAATGATATCCATAAATAGGATAGAAAATGTATTAACAGATGCATTAAACTGAACACTCATTTAGAAAATATTTTTTGGAAATTTAATAACAAATATTTTGTGACCAAATATAAATTTTTATTTTGATGACCAAATACCTGTATTTTTTTTTTAAATAAACTGATTTAAAATAAATAAATAAATACACCTAAAAATGCTTGAATTTCTTGACTCTTGTCATTGGTTCCGTCTGACGTTGCCCTACGTGCCTGTGACGTCAGCGCACCCGGAAGTAGGAGTGCAGAAGGTGAAGCAACGTAGAAACCAAACATGGCTCGTCGTTTTCTCTGCAGATCCGTCGGTGTGTTTCGGCTCAGCAGGACGTGTCCGCCGCTGACTGGACCTCGGTTCTGCTCCCAGACGGAACCGGAGCCTCTGACGGTGAAACTACAAAACAACGGAGTCAGGTGCGGCAACGAAATGTGTCCGTCTCCCCGGAACCAGCGGTAGATTTACTCCATTTAAGGAGAGAATGGCAGGATTTAACAACAAAAGCATGTGCAAGTGGTTCATTCAGTACTTTATTGCACAGATATGAGTCTTGAGAAGAATTAGGCTTACATAATATTCATGTTGAAAATGCATTTTTGCAGTAAAATGACAATATTGCAACGTTTTCTTTCTGCAGGTCTGGTGGTGTCACAATTAAATCCCTCCGTGTACAAAATACTTTATTGTTTAGAAATAGATTATTAATAATGCAATGCTGCAGAGTATTTAATATAAGTAATCAAGTCGTGCATTAAACTACAATTTGCAGGTACTTTTTGTTTCTTTACACTCATTCTTCATTCTGTCATGTTTAGACTTTATTTTGGGGCTTTTATAGTTATTTGACAGATATAGTTAATAACTATAGTTATACATTATTAATGTAATGCATTACTAATTAAAACGTATAATTATTGTAAAAAATATTTGGTTAATACAACCAAACACTACATCAAATAATTTAAATTATTTCCATCTTGGCCAGCTGTTAGAAAAAAATCGTTTTTTTCTGCATTAATTACATTTATTTTTGAAACTTGCATTAATCTTTTTGATATTCATCGTCTGAAACATATGTTATCCAGTAACTATGCAGCAGTTTGATATATGTAGTTGAGTAAAAATGCAATTCTGTCTGTTGTGGAGATTTAAGCATAAAGTGTCCCAAGATATAAAAAAAAAAAGACTCAACAGTACCTGAAAATTGTTCCTCAATGCAGTGCTTAAATACATATACGACAGGATTCTGCTTGTTAATTAAGGCTCTTTAGCCTTATTTTGCTAGGTGTGCACCTTTTTTTATAAATGACATAAGGAAATGACTTCATTACATAACTACATATTTGAATAGAGTTTGGCTGAAAAGTACGATACTTACAGGGAAGTGGAACCTAATCTCTCTGGTAAAACAGGTTATACATGTTAGATTGTGTTGTTTTAAATGTTGTGACTAACCCTGTGATGAACATCATGTTTATATTGCTTTATAAGGAAATGCAGCAAAGTTTATTGCCTTTTTGAACAATAATATTGCTGCAGATCCCTGTACTGCAATACCAGTGTAATAGAGGGACTTCTGTAACAGACTGTAGTGCTAAAATACACAGAAAACACTGTTAAATGGAACTTTTTTTCTTTTTCCAGGAGAATAATATTGAACAACCCCAAGAAGAGGAATGCTCTGTCTTTGTCCATGCTGGAATCCCTCAGAGAAAACATCCTAACCGACGTCGACAGCGATGATCTCAGAGTTGTTATCATATCAGGTCGGTATTTATTATGAGTGTGTTTGTGACAGAGAGAAACATGTTAATCTAACCTGGTAATGTGGCGGCTGTGGCGTAGTGGAAGCAAGGTAGTTCTCCAATCAGAGGGTTGTGGTTCAATACCCGGCTTCGGCAGTCGATGTGTCCTTGGGCAAGACACTTAACCCCAAGTTGCTCCTGAAGGCTTGCCATCGGTGTGGACTGGATGTTGTATGAATGTTAGTTAGAGTCTGATGGTGGCACCTTGATGGTAGCCTGTCATCAGTGTGTGAATGGGTGAATGATATGTAACATACTACTGACTGTAAGTCGCTTTGGATAAAGCGTCTGCTAAATGACTGTAATGTAATGTAATGTTTATGTGTGTTTATGTGTGTGTGTTGTCAGCCAGAGGTCCTGTGTTTTCCTCTGGACACGACCTGAAGGAGCTGACGTCGGCTCAGGGCAGAGAATATCACACAAAGGTGTTTCACACCTGTTCAGAGGTGAGTTGGTTATCTCTCTTCTCATCATCACTTCTTATTAACTATTAATTAAAAGTCAGTTATGACACTGCCTTGCCTTAACACGTCACTATTATAGTCCCCATTTACAACTGCACTACTACTATTATTTTGATTTTGATAAAAATGCATCCATTAGTCTGTTAAATGTAAATATTTACGACAAATGCACGTTTTAACAACAGAGTAAAATGTTTATTTAGTGTCACCAACAGACAAAAAGCTAAATGTATTCGGTTTAAAGAGACAGAACAGAGAAAAACAACTTAATCCTCACATTTGTAAAACCAGAATGTTTGATCCCACGGCCATTACAATATTGCATTCTATCATATCAGTCATTAGATCTAGAACCATATATTCCACCAGATTGAACTATTTTCTCCTTTTTGGCCTTTGGTGCAAAGAAATTCATCAAAATCAATGTTGTTGGTAATCATTGACATATCCAATACTGTGACCATTTTTGTGTTTATTTGAGTTTGATAAAAAAAACAGGCATTTAAAGGGTTAAAATTCTGAAAAAGAATGAA
>NW_026549558.1:0-455 GCF_027596085.1 Anoplopoma fimbria | reverse complement strand
ACCACCCTGAACACGCCCGATCTCGTCTGATCTCGGAAGCTAAGCAGGGTCGGGCCTGGTCAGTACTTGGATGGGAGACCGCCTGGGAATACCAGGTGCTGTAAGCTTTTTCACTCCTCTTTACAAAAAGCAGAGGGCGCTGCTGCTTTTTCAGTGGACACCGACAGGGTGGGAAGGAAATAGCTAGATCATGACTTGCCGGTATAGAAATGACACTACAATTGTGAACCTTATAGCCACTTTGTACATTCTGATTTGACATTTAAAAGCTGTGAGTGTGTCTGGAAATCTGCAGGCGCTCCTGTATAGACGAAAAGAGCAAAGCGTGGTGATATAGTATCTTTAAAAGGCCCTTTGGTAGGCACGATATTTGCTTACGGCCATACCACCCTGAACACGCCCGATCTCGTCTGATCTCGGAAGCTAAGCAGGGTTGGGCCTGGTCAGTACTTGGA
>NW_026549557.1:0-1573 GCF_027596085.1 Anoplopoma fimbria | reverse complement strand
ACAGTAACGGAGTACATTTACTTGAGTACAGTACTTAAGTACAATTTTGAGGGATCTGTACTTTACTCGAGTATCATTCTTGGGGAGTACTCACGACTTTACTCAAGTACATTTGAGAGGCAAATATTGTACTCTTTACTCCGCTACATTTCTATCCATAACCGTGAGTAGCCGTTACTTCAAATAAAAAAATTAAAATTTAAATCCTCAATTTGTCGTTTCCCTCTCAAACGTGATTGGATTGTGCAGGCACCACTGATTGGGACAGCCAATCAGCAATCACCTTCAGTTTTCTGCCAAAGTCAACTGTCAGATTAGATGAGAGACGTTATAACCATGGACGAAACAATGGAAGAAGCCGGAGCAGGTCCGTCCCAGGAATTTGTAAACCCGTGGCCCCACCTCGCCAGCCTATTCACATTTTCCGAACAAGTCGGTGATAGTTTTCGTTTTAAGTGTTTGCTATGTTTACCGAAGCAGAATTTCATCACTGCCTACAAAAATTCCACATCCAACTTGCGGAAGCATGTCAAGGTACGTACATTCAACTTCCTTACATTTCTAAGCTAGATTCTAGGTCCAGGAAAGTGCTCTAAATGATTGGCTAGATGCGATAATGCAGCTTTTTACATTCTCGGTTACGTTTGAGTAGTACACACATACACACACACAAAATGTCCTGTGCTACTTACACACACACACACACACACACCCACATACCCAAAGTCCTGTGCTACTTACACACATACACACACACACACACACACACACACACACACACACACACACACACACACACACACACACACACACACACACACAACACAAATAATAATAATACAAATAATTTGGAGGTGTGGATGTTAGCCTTTCCACTTTTAAAGCAAACTATGTCATTGTGAATTATACTAGTGTTGTACATTATTTGATTTGAATGACAGCAGTTTGCCTAATTTTCAGCCTAATTAGTTTTCATACCAATCATTTATATATTACTTTTCATATATCAGTGTACAGTGTTATAAAACTATGCCCATGCTGTTCTCATAACTGAAATCATTTACTTAATTACATTGTTTTGGAATTGTTTCTTGGGTAAGTAACATAGTTATTTTTCAGTGAGCAGTACTTGAGAGGTATGTTGAATGCAGTACTGTGCTGTATATCTTTGATATGTTGACACTGTAGCATGAGTAGTCATTGAGTCATGAGTTGCTGTGTTTGAAATGAGTGTCTTTCCCATGTGGTGAGCCAATTATTGTGTCCGATGAGATATAGTGCGAGTAGACACCACGCATTATCCTTTGTCACAACATGTGAAGCCTTGTGTTACGCACTTGTTAGGCAAGTGAGATGCTCAATAAAGCGTAAAAAGATGAAAATGACTTGATTTTACTTTCAATTCCTTTTACATTCTCCAAGGTATTAACATAAACATTTTTCATAACTCCATGTAGGACATTTCTATACATAAATGTACTGTAAGCACCGTGGCAGTAGTAATGCAATATTTAGAAAATTTACTCTTGTACTCATGATACTCAAGTACTTTTAAAAACAAGTACTTTAGTAC
>NW_026549556.1:0-1954 GCF_027596085.1 Anoplopoma fimbria | reverse complement strand
ATAAAATACACTATCTATCTATCTATCTATCTATCTATATAAAATCTAAAACACTATCTATCTATCTATATATATATATATATATATATATAGATATATAATATATATATCTATATATCATATTCTGCTATACCTTGTTATATATAGATATATATATATATATATATATAAAAAAAATACAATAAAATAAACTACACTATCTATGTCATGTCTTATGCAGGTCATGAGGTCATTATTAGGGCAGCATGGCCTCATTACAACAAGATATAGCAGAATATGATAAAATACACTATCTATCTATCTATCTATCTATCTATATACATCTATATATATATATATATAAAATACACTCTATATATATATATATATACAATAAAATATATATCTATATATATATATAAATACAATAAAATACACTACACTATCTATGTCATGTCTTATGCAGGTCATGAGGTCATTATTAGGCAGCATGGCCTCATTACAACAAGATAGCAGAATATGATAACAACATACAGAATACAATAAAATACACTATCTATATATATATATATATATATAAAATACAATAAAATACTACTACACTATCTATATATATATATATATAAAATACAATAAAATACACCATCTATATATACATATATATATAAAATACAATAAAATACACCATCTATCTATATATATATATATAAAATACAATAAAATACACCATCTATATATATATATATATAAAATACAATAAAATACACCATCTATATATATATATATAAAATACAATAAAATACACTATATATCTATATATATATAAAATACAATAAAATGCAAACGCAGAACCCAACCTCTGAAGGTCTCTTCCCATTCTCCGAGCCCTTCTGCCAGCAGGTACCGACACGTTTGGTCCACTTCCCATCGCATGTAGTCCCGGTCCTGCAGCTCCTCTGGCGTCCTGCAGCTGTCACCGGGCATCGAACCCGCGTCCAAAGGCCGCTTTCGGTTCGCCATGTGGGTCCAGAAGACAGGCTGCAGAGGATGTTCAAAGGAGCAGAAGGGACCCGCCAAAGGAAACCAGTAACAGCGTGTGCAGAGAGCAGGAGACCAGCTGATCGGCTCTGCAAGAAGACGCAAATAACTGGTTTTGTTTCTGCAGGGTGTCAAAGCTGCACACACACACACACACACACACACACTGCAGGGACTGGTTTCAAAATAAAGCTCCATAGGTGAGGTAAGATAATTTACAGGATTATAGCAGCATAGAGGGTAGTGCAAACAAGAGACATGGTAAAAAACTATTTTGTTTATTATTTTAATTTTTATTTTATTTTATTGTATAATATATTTTATTTATTATTTTAGTTTTATTTTATTGTATTGTATTGTATAATATATTTTATTTGTATTTCTATTTTATTGTATAATATATTTTATTTATTATTTTATTGTATTGTATTGTATAATATATTTCATTTGTATTTTTATTTTATTGTCTAATATATTTTATTTATTATTTTATTGTATTGTATTGTATAATATATTTTATTTTTATTTTATTTTATTTATTGTATTGTCTAATATATTTTATTTATTATTTTATTTTTTTATGTTATTGTATTGTCTAATATATTTTATTTATTATTTTTATTTTAATTTTATTTTATTGTATAATATATTTTATTTTTATTTTTATTTTATTGTATAATATATTTTATTTTTATTTTATTTTTATTTTATTGTATAATATATTTTATTTATTTTATTTTTATTTTATTTTATTTTTTTATTTTTTATTTTATTTTATTGTATAATATATATATATTTTATTTATTATTTATAATATTTTATTTTTATTTTATTTTATTGTCTAATATATTTTATTTATTATTTTATTTTTATTTTATTGTATTGTATAATATATTTTATTTTTATTTTATTGTATAATATATTTTATTTATTATTT
>NW_026549555.1:0-1692 GCF_027596085.1 Anoplopoma fimbria | reverse complement strand
CATCACACAGCATGCAACAACTCCATAGCTCATTACAACAAGAGTATAGCAGAATATGATAACATACACTATCTATATATATATATATATATATATATATATATATATATATATATATATATATATATATATAATATATAATAAAATACACTATCTATCTATATATATATATAAAATACAATAAAATACACTATCTATATATATCTATATATATATATAATATACAATAAAATACACTACACTATCTATATAGATCTATATATATATATATATATAAAATACATATATATATATATATATATATATATATATATATATATATATATATATATATATATAAAATACAATAAAATACACTACACTATCTATGTCATGTCTTATGCAGGTCATGAGGTCATTATTAGGGCAGCATAGGCCTATCTATTACAACAAGGTATAGCAGAATATGATAAAATACACTATCTATCTATATATATATATATACTATAAAATATACTATCTATATATATATATATATATATATATATATATATATAATAAATATACATATCTATCTATATATATATATATAATACAATAAAATACACTACACTATCTATATATATATAAAATACAATACCTACTATCTATATCATGTCTTATGCAGGTCATGAGGTCATTATTAGGGCAGCATGGCCTCATTACAACAAGATATAGCAGAATATAATAAAATACACTATCTATATATATCATATATATATATAAAATACAATAAAATACACTATCTATCTATCTATATATATATATATATAAAATACAATAAAATACACTATCTATCTATATATATATATATCATATATATATATAAAATACAATAAAATACACTATCTATCTATATATATCATATATAAAATACAATAAAATACACTACACTATCTATATATATATATATAAATATACAATAAAATACACTATCTATCTATATATATCTATCATCATATATCATATATTAATACAACATACCCATCTATAATAATATATAAAATACAATAAAATACACTATATATCTATATATATATAAAATACAATAAAATGCAAACACAGAAACCCACCTCTGAAGGTCTCTTCCCATTCTCCCAGCCCTTCTGCCAGCAGGTACCGACACGTTTGGTCCACTTCCCATCGCATGTAGTCCCGGTCCTGCAGCTCCTCTGGCGTCCTGCAGCTGTCACCGGGCATCGAACCCGCGTCCAAAGGCCGCTTTCGGTTCGCCATGTGGGTCCAGAAGACAGGCTGCAGAGGATGTTCAAAGGAGCAGAAGGGACCCGCCAAAGGAAACCAGTAACAGCGTGTGCAGAGAGCAGGAGACCAGCTGATCGGCTCTGCAAGAAGACGCAAATAACTGGTTTTGTTTCTGCAGGGTGTCAAAGCTGCACACACACACACACACACACACACACTGCAGTGACTGGTTTCAAAATAAAGCTCCATAGGTGAGGTGAGGTAATTTACAGGATTACAGCAGCATAGAGGGTAGTGCAAAGAAGAGATATAGTTAAAAACAATTTTGTTTATTATTTTAGTTTTATTTTATTTTATTGTATAATATATTTTATTTATTATTTTAGTTTTATTTTATTGTATTGTATTGTATAATATATTTTATTTGTATTTCTATTTTATTGTATAATATATTTTATTTATTATTTTATT
>NW_026549554.1:0-1545 GCF_027596085.1 Anoplopoma fimbria | reverse complement strand
TAGGACGAAAGTTTTTTTTAAAGACCCACACAGCAGAGGTGAGTATGACATGACTACCGGTTTGTTGTTCTCTTTATCAATCAATCAATCAATTTATTATTTAAAGTGCAAAATCACCATGGTACATGGTCTCAATACACTTTACAAAATATCAAGTACAATAATAACAATATTAAAACAATATTAAAACACCACAGGAATATGATAAAACAGTTAAAAATTAGTTTAAACCAAAGTATTGAGTAAAAGGTATGTTTTAAGACGGGACTTGAAAATTGCAGTGGATGAAGCTTCTTTGATACATAGTGGGAGGCCATTCCATAGAAAAGGAGCACGGTAGGAAAAGGCCCTGCCACCAGCAGACTTTTTATTGATTGGTGGGATGACAAGGAGGTTAGAACTAAGAGAACGGAGTGGACGTGGCGGAATGTAGGAAAAAGTAGATCAGTTAAATAAGAAGGTGCAAGTCCATTTAATGCCTTATAAGTTAAGAGAAGAACTTTAAAATCGGCTCTAGCCTGAATGGGCAGCCAATGTAATGATGCCAGGACAGGAGTTATGTGACAGTACCTACTTGTTTTTGTTAAGAGTCTGGCGGCTGAATTTTGCACAAGCTGAAGGCTCCTAGCCTAACTTTAATGAAAGTTATACTGTTGTTGGATTTGCATTAATAGCAAACAATAATAACGGCAAATGGCAGCAGATTACAAAAGACGAAGAATTACTTTATTAATCCTTGAGGGTAAATATTTTTTTTCCCTCAATGTTATTTACACACACACACACACGCTGGGAGAGAGACGTTAGAGGTCTGGCACAAGGGCACTTTGGCAGTACCCAGGAGATGAACTGGCACCTCTCCAACTACCAGTACACACATTGAATAACTCAACACCAGTTTTATGTTTTTTTAAATCCGTTTTTGCAAATTAACTCTTGTTTATTCATCCATATCTAGGACATGGGCCTTTTTCCCATAGTTTTGAAACGTTCATCCGCCAAGCACGTCCAGGAAGAAATTGGGAGGTAAGAAACATCAAACTAACCGTTGAAGTCTCGGGAGAGGAGAGGGATTATGGGTCTCTGTAGCAGATGGTTCAGTGTCGGTATTTATCAATTCTCAGTGACTTCAAGAATAACAAGTTCAGGCTGTTCAGGAAAAGAAAATGCTGCCTGTTTATTGAATGGAGGCCTGGAGGGAAATCGCCTAAAAGATTCCTATTGACCATTGGCTTTATTACTTCAGTAAATATCACGGTGGACGCAACGCTATTTCCTTTTAAATCGATAACGTCAATTTTGAAGTGCTTTTGTGCGCACACAGATGAGTGCTGCTTTTTCATCGAACATATTTTTCATATTCAAATGCAATATATGTTCTATAGAGTGGAGCAGAGAGTGTTGAAAAGGAAAACAAAATCAGAACTATCCTACCATGTCAGGCTATATTTAGAAGACAAGCCCTTTATGAACGTATTTGGTATTCAAATTATTCTAATTCAAATTCAAAAACGCCAAAGAGAGGCCTCTGAGTGAAGGATCCAG
>NW_026549553.1:0-699 GCF_027596085.1 Anoplopoma fimbria | reverse complement strand
ATATAGAGTGGAGCAGAGCGTGTTGAAAAGGAAAAACAAAATCAGAACTATCCTTCCATGTCAGGCTATATTGAGAAGACAAGCCCTTTATGTGAACGTATTTGTTATTCAAATTATTCAAATTCAAATTCAAAAACGCCAAAGAGAGGCCTCTGAGTGAAGGATCCAGAGACGTCATGGTTAATTCTCCCACAAAGACCCGCCCTCTATTCTGGGAGGATCTGTGTAAATGTTTCAGATTACTTGTAATGGTTTAAAGTTTTATAATGTGTTGTAAAGAGGTGGCAGTGGGAGTTTAACGTGACGGTTACAGACACAAATGAGGAAGAGTGATGAAGAGTAGAGAACAGAGACCGTGATAAGCCCACAAAGACCTGAAAGAAGCTGTGGCAGAGTCTGAACCGGCATCTCGTAGCAGTACCACAGAGGTCAATAACACATTTTCATTTCCCCAGACATCAAAGCAGAGTGCAGTACTTTAAATCAATAACTAATCATCCTCAATAGCAGCTTCAGGTCTCCATTGTTGTGATTATTACTCCTCGGTGACACAGCTGACAACGCTTGACATCAGTTTTAGTCCTGCCACTAGCTCTGATTGGCTAATCGTTAGTCCCTCCGCTGCGCTTATTCGTCAATTACTTTTTAAACGAGAATAACGCTGTTGTCTGCGTGTCCAATGCCTCACGAATCAGTCGA
>NW_026549552.1:0-1123 GCF_027596085.1 Anoplopoma fimbria | reverse complement strand
TCTAAAACATCTCGAAGTGGATGGCGACACACCACCTGAAGCTGAACCTGGACAAAACCGAGCTACTCTTCCTCCCGGGGAAGGGTTGCCCGCACCGAGACCTGTCCATCACCATTGATGATGCCGTGGTGACGCCAACTCAGACTGTGAGGAGTCTGGGTGTAGAGCCCTGGACGATAACTGTCGTTCTCAGCAAACTGTGCATCAGTCCTGCGCTCTGCAATTCCTCCTCTACAACATCAGGAGGATTCGCCCCTTCCTCACTGAGAGCCCGGCGCAGGTGCTCATCAGGCTCTGGTCATCTCCGCCTGGACTACTGCCGGCTTTCCTGCTGGAGCCCGGCGTCGGCCATCAGACCTCTGGAGCTTGTCCAGAAAGCTGCAGCACGTCTGGTGTTCAATAAGCCCCAAGTTCTCTCCCACACAACTTCCCTTCTCCGTTCTCTACACTGGCTCCCTGTAGGCTCGCATCCAGTTTAAGACTCTGGTGCTAGCCTACAGAACAGTAAAGAAAGGAACAGCTCCTTCCCTATCTCCAGGCCTTGGTCAAGCCCTACACCCCGCCCGACCACTTCGCTCTGCTGCCTCGGGGCGATTGGTTGCCCCGTCGCTCAGAGGTCCCTGCGGCCGATCCACCCGGTCACAGCTTTTTTCTGTCCTGGCCCCTCAGTGGTGGAATGAACTCCCCACTGACGTCAGGACAGCAGAGTCGCTGCCCATCTTTAGGCGCAGGCTGAAAACTCACCTCTTCAAGAAGTACTACCCGGAGCCTTCCTCGTAGCACTTATTGCACTCGTATTAGTTGCTGCACTTACTGTATTCGTATCAGTTCGCTGCACTTATTGAATTTGTATTTGTTTACTGCACTTATCCTATTCGTAGTAGTTTGTAGCACTTACTATATTCGGATTAGTCTGTTGCAATTATTGTTTTCGTAGTAATTTGCCTCTGCACTATACTTTTGCTCTGGCTTATGCTTTGAGATGCTTGTTTAAGAAAGGAGATGCACTTATGACTTCTGGTGACTAGTAGTTCTCTTGAATACCTATGTTGAATACACTTCCTGTAAGTCGCTTTGGATAAAAGCGTCTGCTAAATGACTGTAATGTAATGTAATGTAATGT
>NW_026549551.1:0-765 GCF_027596085.1 Anoplopoma fimbria | reverse complement strand
TAACTTAATGGTTGAGGATTATTTCATTTTTATGCCTCCACGCCGGCAGCAGCCGTGGCTGGAGGCGTTACGTTTTGGGGACATCCGTCCTTATGTACGTACGTCTGTCCGGTCTATTCTCATGAACACGATATCTAAGAAATACCTGGAGGGAATCTCTTCAAATTTAGCACTGATTAGCATACGGAGGTCAAAGGTCAGAGTCACTTAGCTCATGTCACTCCCATTCTCATGTTATTTTAGGAACGTCCGGAGCAAGTTTCTTCAAAATTGGCGCATAAATCCGCTTGGAGTCAAGTTGTTGGTCAAAGATGTTGGTGGTCAAAGGTCATGGTGACCTCACCAAACATTTCTTTGGCCATTATAAAAGAATAAATATGCTGGTTATGACAATTGCATACAAATGTCTGTGAGGGTAAAGGGATTAAGTGATGACATTTTGGACAGACATGGATGTAAACTTCCACTTGACTGGTTTGAGGAGTCATAAGACCGCGAGGCAGTAATTCTAGTTGTTGACTCATTCTGCTTCTTGGACAGAACGTCCTATTGTTAGTGGGCAAACAACAAAACCGTGCAATCACAGCTGATATATGGAGTCAGGTGTGGGACAGATAGCCCGGCTGACAAATCATTATTTTATGGTCCCAACGTTGTCTGAAAACGTCGAAGTGACAAAGTTGTCATCTTAACTTTATTGCCATACAGTCCCGGCCTGTTACCAGACTACAGACACAGCTGGTGTCTCTGTCGAGTGCCAGCGCT